>NW_006239133.1:1061627-1097282 GCF_000226075.1 Solanum tuberosum | reverse complement strand
GTGAGCGAGATCTGGGAGAGGGGAACGAAAATATATGTATATGTACAATTTTTACGCATTTTATACATTTGCGTTTTTGTATAAAGTGAGAGAGGCGAGTGAGAGAGCGAGATCTGGGAGAGTGGCGAGCGAGATTGGGAGAGGGAGAGAGGAGAACGAAAATATATGTATATATACAATTTTCTCTCACTTTATACAAACACAAATGCACTTTATACACTTGCGTTTGTATAAAAAATGAGAGAGGCGAGGGAGAGAACGAGAGTGGCGAGCGAGATCACCAGGAGAGAGGTGAAATAGCAACAGTTTGCTATGGGGTACAATTAAATCAAACTATATTTATAGCATTTAATTTGAATTAATAGTTTGCTATTATATATAATTTTCCCTTAATTCAATTATTTTAAGTATAAATTTTAGGAATCAATAGTTTTAATATGAAATTACAATCTATCCATATTTAGTTTGTAATTACATTAATCCCTGAAAAAGTAAAACAAACCGGATACATAATATGTAGCTCGGATACATTAAAAACTAACTCGGATATATTATAAAATAATTTAGAATTAGGAGAGAAATAAGGGATTTTAGAGATTTTTAGATATAGAGGGGAATATTAGAAATAAGGGAAACATAAAACGTGTATTTCAGTAATTTTTTCTTATTTTAATATTTTGTCATTTAAGTTTTATAACCACAATTTGAATTTCAACTAAGGAAAATTAAAAAAATAAAGTTACAAATTAATAGATAAATCTTAAAAGATACAAAATAGAAAGTAACCTTTAGTATAGGAACATACATTACATCAATGCAAATAAACGGGTTAAAATTGGAGATTAAATTGGGCTCAATTGAGGATTCTCTTAAATGGGTTATTACTTGAATGAGTTGATATTGAACCCAACTCAAATTATCTTGAGCCCAACCCTTAAAATTATGGGCGGGTTAGACGGGTTACCTACAATTTTGACACCTGTAGATATGCTCCATTGTCTTATTGTGATATTTGGGCTAAAGATATATTATTTAAATTTTATTTAAGTGTCCCTTTCTTTTCATAAATTGATATACGATTTTGATTGGATAATTATTTTGTTTTAATAGGTATTGATGAGTTTTGGAGTTTGCACATATTCTATGTCAGTGCTTAAATAATTTGGGTAAGTATATTAATATTTGATTCGTCCGACAGGCCGGGCGGGCTTCAGTGTGAATCCCGCTAAATTATAGATTTGTTGTTGGTAAATTATAGTAATAAAGTTAATGGTCAAAAACACATGTACCTAATGTCAGGTCCGCTAAATGGGGTTTGCTTGATGGAAATAGGGCTTGATTGGCAGAGTCCATAGGTGGCTGGTCAGCACGGGATGGACAGTATCCTCATGCTATTCGAGTTGGTTGATCAACAACATATGTACTATATATGTTCTTGAATTGATATTATCATAGAGTGATCAATTTGGTTTTGTTTAATTCTAGTACATGAATTCATCTCAATATTCAGTTTACACCATTAAATTTCTGAATATATATCTTAATCTTCTCAGCAATCTAATAAAGTAAATTGGAAGTCTGTTTAAAACAGATAATCAAGTTCAAAAATTATTTCTTTTTGTTGCAGTTCTATAACATGAACTAAGATGATCAGCACATTTTTGGCTATACATTTCATAATCAGCAGTTTTTGTAACTCTGAAACATTGGAGTGTTGACATAAATAATATTTGCCAACACAATCAGAATAATTAAGAGTGTTCAAAATCGCATCATAACTGATAAGCCAATCATAAAATTGACTTATTGATTTATTGGTATTGGGTTATCGAATAAACGATTGGTGAACTTATTCAAATTTTATAATTAACTGCTTATTGATATAGGGGCGGATTATTCAATTTCCTTATCAGATAAATCGTTAATCCGTTAAGAGTTACCATACTTACACTTTTATCTTAGGTATATTAGCCTCATTTAATATTTTGTCATATTATATACTCCCTCCATTCACTTTTAATTGTCATGATTTCCTTTTTTAGAGTCAAACGATAAGAACTTTGACTAACATTTTACGATGTATGTTTTCATCATATTGATATGCAAAAAATTGCAATTTATGGTACTTTCGTATAGTTTTTGAATATCTAAATTTTTTGTTTAAAATATCGAATTAATATAATTTAATTTAACTTTGAAAATTAGTCAAATCGACTTTCGAAAAGCGCAACATGACAATTAAAAGTAGACTATGGGAGTAATTATATATTGTTAATCCTAAAGCCGTAAAGTCAAAAACTTGAAAACCTATTACTTTAATGTTGTATTAACTATTACTATATTACTATTAATCTATATTTTGTGTAATATAGAAGAATTTTATAATTTAACTACATTTATAATAGTGAAAAGAAGTCATTTTTTCATGGTGTGTTCATGGAAAATAAAGTAGAGATTTGTTGATTTACTGCTCAATAACAGTCTTTGATTGATTAGTGGATTAGTAAATTTTACAATCACTATCTAATAGGTCAAATCGTTAAACGAAATTATCCACCCGATCCACCGATAAGCAGCCCTAATTGAGAATGAGGTTAATATTAAATATTATCACAAAGATACAACACGAATTAAATACCATAAGACCAAAAACGGATAAGGAGAGAGTAGAGACAAACTGTTTTTGCTATTAAGAATTTGGGTTGTTAAAACTATTTTATATTTCATTTTAATAAGGGAGTAACTAATAAAAAAAGAGGGATATTGTGGTTTACTTTACTATTGTCAAATAAAAAATTGGAGACACGATCTAAATATGAGTTGTCAGATACATTTTTTTAATTTGTTGAGGTTAGTGTTGAGATCATAGAACTATGGAACACCTAAAATATTATGTGGATAATGGATTTGTTGGATTGTTATGTGAGGCACATGTATCCTTTGGAATAAATATATACAACCTTTTATAAATTGATTATTAGGAGAATGTATATTAATTAATTATGATTTCTTAATAATTTATATTTATTTCTAGTGAGAATGTGTATTTTATAATTTGGACTTTTAAAGTAGAAATTGTGTTTGGTCAAACTTTTTATAAAGAATATTTAAAATTTGAATGTATTTTTTTAAATATGGTGTAAATATTTAATTTCTAAAGCAAAATTACTCAACTCAACTAATTACCTAAAACATATAGTTAATATGTTTTATAAAGTAATATTTCAAAATAGAGAGTTGCATAATGTCGTAGATTAGATCACATATATGAACTATAACATATTATTGCCAAAAAAATCGCTCTATTTGAAATTTTTAAGTGTTTCTATGAGTTAATCATCATAAAAAATGGAGAATTTGTTGAGACACCTTGATGTATGAATCAACATTCAAGATCATATGGTATTTTGATGATTAACAAATATTATATAAATGACAATCTATATATACAAAGAAAATGAACAAAGAAGTACAAAAATCAAATTCTCAACAAATCTCCAAAAGAAACTGAGAAACTAACATTGGAAAAAAACTTTTGAGTAAACCTGTTCCTTCAGACATATCAAAACATTTAATTTTTTTATACTAATAATATTATCAATAATAAGGTATAACAAGACATTTCAAAAATATGAGCTCTAAAATAAAACAAATATATATACCATGAAGCTTAATGGTGGGTTTAGAAAATTAAAAGCAATAAAAGGAAGAAAAAAGAGATGTATGAATTTTAATGGAGTAGTAAAATATCATTACTCAAAAGTTTTATTAGGGTCTGTTTGGAAAGCCATTTGGTAATTGGAATTGGTGTAATTACTAGGGTAGTAATTACCAGCCTAGTAATTACACAGTCTAGTAATTACATTGACCTGTTTGGTTGCCACAGTGTAATTACAGTGTAATTCCCTTTGTCCTTTTGGTTGGACGAATGTAATTACACAGTTAAATTTTAAAATAGATCAGATTTTGAATAAATAATATTACTATGTATAACTGATTGTTAGAATCAATTTTCTAATTTATTATTATTATTATTATTATCATAAATTAAAGAGAAAAAAAATTAATTCTCATATTTATTTTAATCTCAAAAACTAACAAGAGAAAATACAAAGATACAATTCATACATAATCTACCTAGACATCAAAATATGAAAAGTAAAATGAAACAAGAATCTATCTTACTTGAAAGAAGAAGTACAGGGTTTGTTGTTGTGCCGTTCTTAGAAATGAAAATGTCCAGACGAAAAAGGAAGAAGTGTCTTGGTATTTCAAACAAAAATATATTAAAAAAATATAATATTAAAAAATTCATGTAATTACATGGTGTAATTACACTCAATTCCCTACCCTCCCTTGGGAATTGAGGAGTGTAATTACTCCCATTCAATTACATCCAATTCCCCTCTTACCAAGTAATTACTTGGTCTACCAAACAGAACAAAGAGAGTAATTATACCAATGACACCAATTCCCAATTCTATTGTGGCCTTAGCCCTAAAAGTGTGTCATATAGAGAGTCATTTTTGACATTTTAAAAACATATGCATTAATCCAGCTCATTGCTTCCCAAACTCAAAATGTCAAAAACAAAAAGGTTAAGTGGGTTTTACTGAAATTATAACAACTCAATTTGGTACTAAGGAATATCATATCAAATCAACATTAATCATATAAAAATGTGTATTTTATTCTTTCATGATTATTTACGGAAAATTTTATTTTAATAATATTGATATTAACAAAATTTTACATAACATAATAAAAAATACATGTGCAATACACATGCCAAGAAGTCAATTTAATTAAATAAACAAACAAATAACAAAAAAAAAAAAAAAAAACCAAAACAGCTGTTTCATTATATATTATATAGAAATAAAGAAAGTGGTATTTTATCTTTTAATGATACTCCAAACCTTTATGTATTAAAATAAAAATACTATATACAAGATTTGAAAGGGACAGTTTTGTTAGAAACGTCCCAAGTAGTATTTTTGATGAAGTAATATATGATCCACTTTCTTAATTTTGTGTCTCAATTTATATGTTAATTTTTTTAATATATCTCAAAAAAATATTTTATATATATATATATTGCTTGTTTTAGTAAGTTTATAAAAAAATATGGAAAGAAAATAACAGCAAGTACGGGTGGTATGAGATTTTTAGTGGGCTGGGCTTAACATGAAAAAAGACAAATAGCTTAGGATGTGTTTGATTCGAAGTAAATTATTTTCTTACAAAATAGCTTCTTTTTTTTTAAAACAAGTGATTTTTTTTAGTATTTTGTAAAAAAGTACTCCACTTTATATGTTTCAAATTGTTTACTTTCTTTTTTGATGACGAGGGAAACCTGCAACTGCTATCATTTGGGTGCGCACAGGGTAAAATCCCCGCTCCTATGCAATAGCTCGCAAACCACATAGGAGAGGTAACCCTCACTAGGCAAGTTCGGTGCGACATGCTCGACCCAGAAGACAAATTCCTTGCTTTTGCTGGCAAGGAATTTCGAACTTGAGACCTCCAAATTTAAGATCATAAGATTTTAACAAATTTTAATCTATACTTTCGACCTGACATATTTAAGATCTCAAGATTTGCATATCTTTAATTTAAGATCATAAGATTTTTTACTTTTTTAAATTTCGTGTAAATCAAAACAAGACAAATGAATAAAAATGAAAGAAGTAATTATATTTTAACATTTGGTAAATAGTAAAACAAAATTATTCCAATAATATTTATATATAATCTAGCAACCCACTATAAGATGAGATGGAATGGGATGTGACGGAAAGTGATGGTGTTGAGAGTGGGGTTGGGATGTTGGGAAAGAGATAATAAACTTTAGGATAATACTTACGAAATTTGTTTTTTTCTTAACGAAAAGTATTTTAAGCTAAGATACATGAAAAAATAAAAATAAAAATCCAAACACAGCATTATTATTACTAATAATTGAAGTTAGAAAGTCGTATAAAGAATGAGATCTATTTGCATTTAGCTGTAGACTCATCTTCTTTAAAGCACTATTTTATTTTCTTTGATTCTGTGGTCTGTAAATCATGGCTACACAAGGTCAAGTCATCACCTGCAAAGGTACTTTTTTCCCCTATATTCTATGCATCTTCATCTTTACTACTTACACATATATCTCTGTGTGTGTTGGTCACTTGCAAGTTTTATGAACCCTAAAAGTTTATAGCTAAATGTGTGTTTATGGATTATGAAATGGTGTAAAGCTGCGGTGGCCTGGGAACCCAACAAGCCTTTGGTGATTGAGGATGTGCAGGTGGCTCCACCGCAAGCCGGTGAAGTTCGGGTTAAAGTTTTGTATACTGCTCTCTGCCATACCGACGCTTATACCTGGAGTGGCAAGGTAATTGAATTTTCCATGTATTAGTAGTTGCTCATTTTGATTTGAGTTAAGTTTGATGAATCGTAGGAATAGAGTGGAATGAGTACGAATCTAAGTGATTTGGGATTGATGAATCAGAGAATGGAGTTGAAGCTTTTTACATATCATTGCTTTCTTACAAAAAAAAAAAAAGTTAGCCTAGTGCAAAAGTATTTTATTGAAACGTGCATTCCCAGATTTTAGGTTTCTGCTCGCCATTTATGCTAAAGGGTTTTCTCAGAATGCCAAGAGTTTTTAGTTTTTTCCTTCTTTTGTGGATAATTTCTTGCAATTCATTTGTGTTTTTCTGGAAATTGGTATTTGGGGAAAGATAAGTTTGGAGTTAATGGTTTAGGATCATTAGTTTATTGGACTATTTGTTGTTGTTTGATATTGGTACTAACAATCTAACACATGTTTCTTTTTCCTTTGAAGGATCCTGAGGGTCTCTTCCCATGTGTTCTTGGTCATGAGGCTGCAGGGTACATGCTTTCTTTGTGTCATAGTGTTTTATTGACTGTAGTAGCTTCCGTTGAAGCTAAAGAATTGTTTTGTTTGGATACCCTTTTTTCTTGGTCTTAGCCCTCTAAAATTTGCAGGATAGTAGAAAGTGTTGGTGAGGGAGTGACTGAGGTTCAGCCAGGAGACCATGTTATACCTTGCTACCAGGCAGAATGCAGAGAATGCAAGTTCTGCAAATCAGGAAAGACCAATCTTTGTGGTAAAGTAAGAGCTGCTACTGGAGTGGGAGTTATGATGAACGACCGCAAGAGTCGATTTTCTATCAATGGAAAACCGATCTATCATTTCATGGGAACTTCAACCTTCAGTCAGTACACTGTTGTCCATGATGTTAGTGTTGCAAAGATTGACCCAGCAGCTCCTCTGGAGAAAGTCTGCCTTCTCGGGTGTGGTGTTCCAACTGGTAACTTGACTTCCAAACCTAATATGTGATTGAACTATATCTTGTGATTTCCTTCAGGCTGCTAATTCATGAAACATATTCTGTAGCATCTCTGATTTAATGCTGGCCCTTACTCCATTTCTAATCCATTCTTTATCAATAATATATATGTAATAAATTGTTGTATTGGTCCTCAAAATATGTGGTTTCATGTGACTTCATCATCATTCTATTAGTTCTTTTTGATTCCTTAATCGCTCAATTTTTGGTCAAAATTACTGCAACACCGGACACCTGCCAAATTGAGAGCACTTCTGAGACAATGTGATGTATGTAAAGGGAAGACAGGATTTTGAGAGAATATACTCCAAAATAAAAGCTAAAAGAGAGAAGTAAAAAAAGGAATTTTAAAACCAAGTTATAGTAATGGGTCTCTTGGTGTATAAATGATTGAAAGAGCTCTTAGTGCATAAATGATTGATAGAGCAAGGATGGAAATGTATTTAAGTATATTGTTTAGGGAGCATATCGTCATAGTAATTTGATCTTTATGAGTTACAACATAGTGTCTTTTGGTTGTTTATCCAGGTGTCCATCTTATCTATCATTTTTCATCACTTCATGCTGGTTTATTCCCCTAGATTAGAAGTTGAGGAGGAAATAAAAATCATAGAATGCCCGTCTAACAATGTCCCTTTGTTCCCTTCCGAAGCCAATACACTCTGTTTTCTTTAGTTTTTGTTAATGGCTAATCACACTCTTACCATACCCTCCTTGCATTTTACATTATGTATTTGCTGTCTTTAGGCCTTGGAGCTGTTTGGAACACTGCAAAAGTTGAACCAGGTTCCATTGTTGCCATCTTTGGCCTGGGAACAGTTGGTCTTGCTGTAAGTATCTAACAATTTGACTGTGTCAAATAATTAAGCTCCTTTAATATATTTATGCAATCTATCTATTTGCTTGTTAGGTGGCGGAGGGTGCAAAAGCTGCTGGTGCTTCACGAATTATTGGAATTGATATTGACAGCAAAAAGTTCGATAGAGGTACAGCTTTGTCCAATCTGTCTAAGATTGTGAACTATGAACTTTTAGGAATAGCAAGTATATGATTAGGTTCCAACTATATTTTACATCAGATTTGTCAGAACTTGAGCTACTCCAAAGTCCTAAGATCACTTTCTTGGTAGACTTCAAATACAAGTTACTATTGTCTAATGTTCAATCAAAAGCTAAATCCCCTAGAGCTTTGGTTCAATTGTAAGAGTGTGTCTCATAATGTATGATTAGGTGCACGTCACAAATTTGTATTCTGTTGCAAACAAAACCTTGAATTTAAGTGGGGGAGGGTAGAAGGGTGGGCCCATTGCCACTGAGTTTCAAACCGTGGGCCAGATGGTCCTCAGGGTTTTCTAGATTATTAAGAAATGTTTGTTAAAAGCCGACAAATGATTTCAGAGTTGGATGTATTTCTGTAGGGGCACTTGTAGATATATGTTTTGCAGGTGCTTAGATGGATTGTTTTACATCATCGCTATGTCATTGTGGTAGATTGTGTAGAGAGCTTCCTTATGGAATGGAATATAATGGTAATGGAAAAGAAAAAGAAGCCTAATAATAATTCCTTGTCTTCATGCCGTCATCCTTTCTACAAAATCAAATGCAACAGCCATTTCTCCAACTAAGAATGAGATATAAATCTCTACTAAAAATGATGCTGAAATTGCCTTACCCCTTAGGTCTTAAAACTTTGGTTTCAATCAGTCAACCCCTATAGGTGCATTTTCTCCTCTTTGATTTTGCTGTCGATTCTCAAGCTCAAGCTGTTATTCCATGACTTCTCTCTAGCTAATTTCATATCATTTCAAGCTTTAAAATTTTGAGCAAGAGATGTGATATTTTTTTGCCAAATCATTTGACACATAGTGGGATTTGGAAGCAACACCTTAAATATATCTTTCTGAAACTTCCAGATTAGAGGTCATGATTTAATCAGTCATATATCTTGATTATCATCTGTATATTTCTGTATGATAAGCAGTAGATTGCTCTTAAAAAATCTGATGTATAAATATCTTGTTTAATCTCATAATAGTTCTCTTCTTGGGTGCCGATTATAGGAGGAAACAACTTGTTAAACAAAATAATTTTGAGGCTTATGCCAGATTGAAGTGGCTGTGAAAGTATGTCTGGTACCAGACTTATTCAAGAAATAGTATTTGAATCAAACTTGAGCACCACAACAGTTTTCATGCTCTAGTATCCTTAATTATTTTCTGTTGTATGGCACATCAGTTGTCACATCATCTGATCCATATATTTAACTGTCATGCAGCCAAAAATTTTGGTGTGACTGAATTCATCAATCCCAAGGAGCATGAGCAACCCATTCAGCAAGTCATTGTGGATCTTACAGACGGTGGTGTTGATTACAGTTTTGAGTGCATAGGAAATGTCTCTGTTATGAGGGCTGCTTTAGAGTGTTGTCACAAGGTAAATTATGCTAGTGTCTAATCAATAAAATTGGAATTTCAGTTTCCCCACCTCTTCTTCCCCCATCCCACGTTCCCCTTTATCTTTCAATATTTTTGTAATGTCTCTACCTTATGAAAAATTTAATCTATTGTACAAGATACTAATGCTGAACATGTCCAATCTTATTGGAACTGCAGGGTTGGGGAACCTCAGTGATTGTAGGTGTTGCTGCTTCTGGTCAGGAGATATCTACACGTCCATTTCAGCTGGTAACTGGTCGTGTTTGGAAGGGAACTGCTTTTGGTGGTTTCAAAAGCCGATCACAAGTTCCTTCCCTCGTGGACAAGTATTTAAAGAAGGTCCGTTATTTCCCTTTTCTTTATCTTTCTTCCCTTATTTTACCATTTAGTCACTATTCATTTATCCAACTCTTCCACTACTAATAGGAAATCAAGGTGGATGAATACATCACTCATAACATGACACTTGCGGACATAAACAAAGCTTTTGACCTGATGCATGACGGGGACTGCCTCCGTGTTGTCCTGGATATGTTTGTATGAACGAAGTCTGGAGGCACTTTATGTTGCTGACTTTCTGTTTTTGTGCTATTTATCGGACACTATTTCCCTTTCCCCTTCCCCTTCCTAATTGTATGTGTGGAATAAAAAGAAAGTAAGAAAAAAAGGATCCATGGGACGGATGAACTCTTTTTAAATGGATGCTATTTTATTATCTTTTCAACTAAATGCTCTCTACTTTCAAGGCTGAACCATCATCATCATTGCTGATTTTAGACTTTGACATAAACCCTTGCCATGTTTGCATAAATGGAATCCTCCCTTTTCCAAAGTACGATATCTTTGCCGTTGGCTGTTGGCCGTTGCTAAGTGCTCATATATCTACTGAAATATTGAGAGAGAAAAAAAGCTCGAAATAGTCTCTTCTTTGGGTCCAAATGCAAAGTATTCCTCCATGATTACAGTATTGGTGCATTTTTTTTTACATCAAGAGGTTCATCACGTTAGATCTCACACATACTACAGTATAAAATTTTCTTTCTTGCAACATCATTTCTCTACAATAAATTGATATAGTTCAAAAAATAAAGGTAGCATTTTGATTTAGCTGTAATGATGTTTGGACGGAACAAAACAAGAAGCTCCTCTCTTCTCATATTCTCACACGGAGTTACTATGTCTACTAAACATAGATGGAGATGATTGAATATTTCAGAGTGTTTGGCCATAGATTTTCAAATATTTTGGGTGAAATTTCACCATATGTTTGGCCATAGTATTTGGGAACATATTTCACTTTTTAGAAAAAATATGATTTATACCCATAAATTTTAAAAACTATCAAAACTAACCATAAGTTTGTATTACAAGTCAATTGGATTTTCGTTGCAACAAATAACAAGTAGTGTTCATGACACTAAAGCAATGTGGTGGTTTGGAGTGAGTGCAACAAACATCATTTCATACATCATGAAGTAGACAAAGTATATGGCTTTGTTACCCTGAGCCGATTGTTCATCATCTTCATCAACAACCATATCATCACTTTCACATTCTCAGAATATTTCATCACTACTTTGATGTTCACGTAAAAAATTATATAATACAACACAAACAACTACTATATAGGGTGTTTTTGTAAAAGATAAAAGTTTGGTGTAAATTTTAATTTTTAAAGATTCCAAATAATGAGATTTGGCCCAAATACTAGAAAAAACTAGTATTTGAAAATTTGGGTTATTTGTCAAAAATATTTGCCAAATAATGGCAAATTGTACGGACGTTACTATTTGCCAATTTTTTTTCCAAATTTTACTTGAAAAATCTATGGCCAAATGGCAACTAAATTGTGGACAAAACTAACATAAAAAAAATAGATGAAAATTTGGGAAAGGGCCTAAAGTGCACCAACATTGCAATGCAATATGAGGGACTATTAGTATTCGATGTGAAAATACAAGGAGCTTTAAACATGCACCAAATTTTCATTACAACTTAAGAAGTTTGTAAACATTCATCAAATCAATAATTAGCAAGGGCAAGGAGCAGCGAAATAAATCATTAGATAACACTTTTTAAGTTTTCTACATGATCACCTTCTCCCCAATAATTTCCTTTAACAAATGACAAAAACATGCTTCATTTTGCTAACAGGTAAACATAATTACCTTCCTTCCCATAATTTTACATCCACAAAAAGCTGAAACCTTGGAGAGATTTGCACAGCTGGTAATCTACAAAATATGAGCAAGAACCCTAACACTCTCTACATGGACAAAATCAACTTATATCGAATGAACCCCAGTTGCATTATCAAACATGGAACGGAGTGTATCGTACATGGAGTGTACTTGCAAGACAATAGGAACTCATAATGGACTTGCAACTCCACGACAAATTCATGCTAGTTCTGGAGAAGACCAATTTCCAGATTTGAAGTCTTTATAGAAGCTGGAGTTCCTCGAGACAACCCAAAACACTATAACAAAGGATAAGAAAATAATCTTACATTAGATTAGAGTGATAGAACTGCAGTCTGCATAGAGTGCAAATACATCTAAGGAAATAAACTCATACCAGGAAGCCCAGGAACTACACAACTCAGTTCCTTTAGAACATTATAAAGTGTTGTCTTCTCATTAATTTTAACCCATCCAGGGACATCCTCTGAAAAGAATTGAGTGACGAAAAAATAAGAATGGAACAAGTCCATAAAACGATAGTGAAGGCTCAAAAAAAGATTGAACGAGGTCATTAACATTGAATCAAGGCAAAAGGGGGAGAAAAAAACCTAGTTATGTGCATCAACATGCACCATATTTTTCACAGAACAGAAGAGGTACATTATCTGCCTCTAGATTAAGGACATTGAATGTTTTACTGCACAAACACTCTACTTGTACATTTGAACCATGACTGTAATATCTACCTGCTGAAAAGCATGTCAATTTTATATGACAAATGAAACATCCTAGTTCCTTGAAGTTCGTATGAGGATATAATTCCATCCATAGACATATAAAGTCAGCAATGGAGTGCAAATCATCATATTTTTAAAATGAAAATTTGCAAACCCATGTTGAAGAAAAGGCGAGACAACTGTGATGGTTTGATAAAATCTATGTCTCATTACACTCAAATAAACAATGTGATGAAGTCCAAATATTATTTTTAAAAAGGAAAGGTTGAACCAAACAATGGAAATCCCTTCTACCAGACCACCAAAGATGAGCACACATTATAATCTGCTGTGTTTTGAATTAGTACAATGGATCTCTTGTTTCTGACACTAGGCAGCAGTTCTACTAGAAATTGCAATAATCTTGAAAGAGAAGCTTCCCAAATTTTCATCAGTTGAAATATAGAGATGGGGGAGTGTACCTTGTGAAATGCTACCCTTGGTTGAACTCAGAGCAGAAGCACTCTCCTCATCACCAAAGTCTTCCACATGAGAAGCAGCTGTTCCTTCCAGCAGATACTGAAGAATATCCCGCTTGGATAAACAGACACCAGCACAAGCCTGCTCAATCACAAGTTCAGAACAGAGAAGCATAGTACAGCAACATGAACTGGTGGCACTAAAACAGGAAAGCACTAAGAGCTTATTAACTGGAAACTAAGAGATGATCCCTGATAGACACACTATAGCGAATCCCTCTAATCAACTACAACAGTTTCCAATGAAATTGCATATTTGGCATGAAGAATTCGAGTCAAACAGATATTAGACAAATATTGGATTATTCTTGGCCTCACCATTCTACTACACGACCTTAAGTAACTGTAGTTAAGAGGATCGAAAGATGTATCAATAGGGACCATAATAGCCATCAAAAACCACCTTAACAATCTACACCTAGTCAGACAATTTAACCTAAGGGTAGAATAAATGACTGAAGGATGAAATATCAAATCTAGAACCCAGTCTTTACCCCAATAACTCAAGCACATTATACGAGCATTCAGAAACTGCACGGTTGCTATCATTTGGACTACAAAGTCTGTAGAAAATGGGAAAATTATGTAGTACTCGCAGGAGACTATCATGAAGTCAGTAGAAAATGGGAAAATTATGTAGTACTCCCAGGAGACTATCATGAAGTCAGTAAAGTTCCAGTTGGCCAGCATCCACCAAAAAGCAAGTGCAGAAAAAATAAATTAACAGCAACCCAACATGACAGCTTTATGATATGCAAGATTTCTTAATAATCATGTGAACATACAGGTATGAAAATGATCTCTCATGGAATATTTTCCCTTTAGATGGAGTATCGAAGAATACTTAACAATGGACAACACTGTAAACAAAACAAATCCTGATTTCTCCGTCTTGTGGGGGGCACAAAAATGGAATGAATAAGCAGTTTATAAAACTAATCACGCTACCTTGATGAAATATTTCAAGTCCTAAAGAGGCCGGTGCCCCAGCCTCCTATATAACGCTACTACATATCTAAAGTTCCTTCATTCTCAATTAAATGTGGTGGCTATATGCCCAATTTCATAATAGATTTTTTCACAAGGCTTGCCATTCCCTCGTGAAGTACAATAGATCAAAAAATTCTAGGGCGATGCACCTCTTAGACTGATGTAAAGTAATGTATTTTCATTTAGGGTGCTATTTGACTTTTTAGTAGAGATCTACTCCGATGCCTACTTTTAATTTGCCAATCAGATCATACATAACCACAAAGCAAGTTGTACCTACACATATTTATTCAATTGACTTCAAAGTTCAAACATGAAAAAGTTCAACAGTAATCCTATTAATTTTGTCAAGTCAAACCACAAATTCAATCAACAACAATGTGAGTGTCTTTTTTATTTAGACTTCATTGTAATGAAATTCTTTTTAAGTTAATGTGCCAGATTTTGAACACACAGCAGTATGTTGTCCATCTATGTAGTGGAACATCATGTTCAATGGAGCCCAGTAGATGCTTTGGAATATGCAATTGGGTGATTCTCCGAACGACATGAAAAAATGGAAAAAGTAAAAAAATTGTTGCAACAATAGATGATGCAATATTATATACCTCATAATACAACTCAACAGCATCACGAGTGTAAGCATTTTCTTTGTCCCAAGGAAGAGGTGGACAACCTTCTGAAAACATGTGTGGAAGCTAAGGATGAACAAAATCCTTCAAGATAATGGAAAAACAATAATTTGCTTTAGTTACATAAGAATGATTAGTCAAGCTGGTGATAACACAGAGAGAATCACATTTGGTTTAACAATTTGAGTTTGTCATTTTTGTATCTATATATAACAAAGGATATCATATCAAGATGAGCTGAAAACATGTCGGTCTCACAGAACTCCTCTATGAAGTCACTGGACATGACCTCTGGATACAGAAGTAGAACTGCCCAATGAAGAATATTATTTTTGTCTAATGTTGGTTTTCTTAGTCCAGTGAGTTCTTGATACATGGGCTTCGCAATCTTCAATCCTCTAGTCTCAAATGCAGAAACAATGGTCTGAAAGGTTCACAATAAGTGGTGAGAAGCTACCAGAATGAACAATTGTTATATGCAGATAAAAATATAGTAGTAGACCTTAGCAGAAGATACTGCTTTAGACACTTCAGCATCACGACGTTCCATTTCTGATTTCTGTATATCGATGTGCCTAGCAAGCTTCTTCAGTTCTTCATTAGATGACGAGTGCTGAAGACCTTTCTCGCAGAGCCCTTTTGCTTCAGCCAGAAGATTCAGAAAAACTGATGCTTTTGCTGCTCGATAAAGAGCCTATGAATAAAGTACAAATAGATGTCACATACTCCAAGAACATGCAGCACTGGCAGGAAACTATGGCCTGTAATTCGACACATGATGAATAGTAAGAAAAAGCATACCTTAACATTACTTGGATTTAATTTGATTGCATCTTCTGCATCCTGGAGTGCACGTCTATAATTCCCCAAGAGAAGATTGACATGAGCTCTGTTTGAACAGAGAATTGACTGCTCAGCATCACTTAAAGCATTCTGATTTATTGCCCTTGTATAGCAATCAATAGCATCCGAGTAATGCTTCTTGCCCTTCTTGACATATTCATTACCTAATTCCTGCAATGTAGGAAGGACAGCCAACTTTTCATTTTCTCATGATAATTTGGGAAACAAAGATGCTGTGCCCCCTATAATCAAGGAAAAGCACAAAGGGTGATCTAAGCAGTAGACATCCAAAAGGACGGAAATAACAATTGTCATGAAGTGCATATAGCTGTCCAAAAAGGGCATTGCTCATAACATTTCTACTAGGGGTGTGCATCGGTTGGTTCAGTTCGGTTTTATGTATTATCAATTCGGTTTATCAATTTTCGGTTTTTAAAAATACTAAACCAATAAGATATTTTCGGATTTTTTTTTGTCTCAAAAAAAAGACATTTTTTTTATAGGTTTTCGGTTTATCGGTTTTGGTCCTTAACGGTTTGGTTTTCGGTTTAACCAATAAGAAAATGCTTATAAAACAAATATATGACTTCTCCAACAATTTGACACAAGGCAATAATGTAACTTTACTAATGCTCATAAAATAGAAATAGTAATAACTAACAAGAAAAGAACTATACAAGTGTAACGCAGAGAGAAATTAAGAGGAATAAGGTTCTTACTTTAGGTTTCGACGTTTTGTATAATGTAAAGTTATGAACTCAAAGTCACTAAGAAGCGTAGATTGAAGGTTAAAAGGGCAAAAACAGTAACTAGTAAGGTATTGAGATTAATCATCATATCATGATATCCTATTATACTAAAAGTGGGAAGCCACATAGTTAAAAGTTGAAATACCATTTTACGCCTATCCTAATTTAAAATATTATAAAATATCTAATAAGTTAAATATTAATTAATCAAAATATTTTCACAACCTTTTTCACCTCCTAACTTAATGCAAGATAAAGAGCCATAATGTGATCATATTCATCTGTAAGTTACGAAGTTACAGTTAATTATCTAATTGATTATCATATTAAGGGTAAAGACTATGTCATAAAAGTTACTCTTGTAACAGTAAAGACTTAAGAGGACCAAATCAATGATATAATTGGAATAGGAAAAGATAATATTTCAAATAATAGTTATTAATAACATATGGAAGGGTGTATTGATCCACTGATACAATTGTTATTAAGACAAATATGCAAGGGTGTATTGATCTATTGGAATTATTGGCATTTCAATTTAGCTAATTTATTTTATAACAGTTACCCATAATTTATCATGAAATATAAATGTATGCCTCCATATTTATTTGAGGTTTATCCAACTTCAATTACATTTTTTAATTCACATAACTTTCTATTATCAGTACACTAAAAGGAGAAGAATTTAAAAAGTTACATTCAATATTTATTTTGATATAAAGGTAAAGTTAAAGTAGCATTCAATATTTTATTAATTAGCATTAACTAAATTCACATGATAATTATCAAATACATACAAAAAGTCATTATTTACTACTATAAATATAGAAACTTATGGTTCAAACAAGTGCTTCAAGTTTAGGTGAAAAAGGATAAATAACGACAAAAAGAGACCACTGATTAGTGCAGATGAGAGCATAAGGACATCAAGGAATCAACTTTTTTCATTATGTTAGATAACATAGTATAAAATTTTAGCAGCATCATAAGATCTTTGTGTATATATGTTGTTGTAAGATAACTGATAACTTAGTTTTTACTCTTTTGGTATGTTTTGATTTTTAGTTCATAACACAAATAAAGTCCTATAATATATTGTACCAAATTTATCATTTACGATATGTTAGACGATTAAGTTTTTGGGATAAACGTGCAAAGCACGTTTCTAGAACTAGTATTTAATATTTATGAACGGGTAAAGTAGTAATAACTACAGTCTTAATGGTTATCAATTTACCCAATAACCAATATTCAAGAACCGAACCCGTAACCCGATAACTTTTTTTTTATAAAATCATTAAAAACTCATTATTCCAATAACCCAATAACCATAAACTAATAGCACTTTTTTTTATTCGGTTTATTGGTCGGTTCGATTTTTGCACACCCCTAATTTCTACCATACCTCATCAATATGGATTAGAGAAAGCTAGTGTATTCACTTACAGATTGAACAATCAAACATGACTGTCATAGGAAAAAATCATATTTAAACTGAGAAACCTGGAAAAAAAAGACACATAAAGGAATGTTATGGCTTGTTGTATTTGGAATATTTATTTTTTTTGGAAAAATATGAGACAGAAGAAAAGAAAAGAAAGGGAAATGGGAGGATTGGAATAGTCGACGTGTGCAAAAGCTTGCCTGAACACCACCATTAACAACATTAAAGAAAACAAGAAGGGGAAATGAGAGAAAGCAACTTGAAGGTTCTGTTGGTACAAGGCAACAAAGAGGTACTCCGCAATCTAAGATTTTTCCTCTGCCCATGCCCCATAGAAAGGAACAGAAGTTCTTGTAGTGACTCCATCTGTATCGAGGAAATAATGTGTCCTATGTTAATTAGTATCAAATGGTACTGATTCACTTCTTTTGTACTATACTAGACAAAATGGTAAAGCTCTTCTTTTTGCCTACTGTCTACTCTTCTCTTCTTCTTTTTTTCTTTTTTTTTTTGCGTGGATTTTTCTACTTGTTTCTCTTAATACAAAGATACAAGTAAAGAAGCACTTGAATGCAGCTAAGGTCAACAAAACTCAGGATCCTCTTCCTCAAAGCACCGTTGATTTTTGAACTCATTTAATACCAGTTCGCTGTAAGTTCAATTGGTCTCTAGAAATCATGCAGTGGGAGTGGCAACTTGGATCAGAGTCGGATTTAGAATTTGAACTCTATGGCTTCAATTTTAAAGTTCTTAGCGTTGAACCTATTATATTTTTAAAATTATGGGTTTAGACCTTTTTATTGAATATTTACACATAAATCTATACTCCACACCAGAAGTACTTGTTCAGATGAACCCGATGTTATGAGTCTGCATGCATCAGCCTCCGATGGGGATTATCCTACCAAACTGCCGATGTCTCAGGGTGCATTCGATATTGAGGAGAATGTTTTCCATGACAAATTTCACAGGTATAAAAGTAGGTCCATATAATAATCATAGTTCATACAAAGTGGAGGATTCATTTTGCAGATATTGGTTTAACACAAGAATTGATAACAATATATAAATGTTGGTTCAAACAAGGGAGTAAGGTAGGATTATTTGTAACAAAATATGACTTTCTGACAGAAAATATTTTCAATATTTTAATGTAATCAACTAATCATACACTAGAAATGGTTTCAATGAGGAAAACATCTTCTCAAAAAATATTTTCCATCATAACTGCATTATCTCTCCCAAGTATATCTCTCTGAACAACCCTATGAAGTTTGCCTCAATTCTGCTTTTTTTTTTTTATAAGTAAAGGGATGGTTGGGAAGCTTGCCTCAGTTCTGCATCCCAGGCGAATCTTTCATGACTAAAGATTTTTGTACCAAGGCCCAAGCTCATGACTTCAAAGCTCAAAATGAACACACTATAGGAGTAAAAATCCACGTTTTGCTAACAGATGAACCAGACTATGACAGAAGGCTGAATTGGAACCGAAGAGATGTTGATCCTTCTTGCCTCAGACCCAACAAATACTGGGATCGCAGCCCCTAGTATGATTTGGACCGATTTCACCTCGCTACAACCGAAGCCGCTCTATAACCGGGAAACCGTGGGATCTCTCCCTGAAAACTATCACTTTCCAGCTGAAGTATGCTCATAATGGCCATCGGCAGACCAGCAGTCAGCCTCGAGTCCAGCAGCTTGCCCCCAATCAACCTCGAGCCCAGCATCGGAGCTCAGCCAGGTCCTACTAAGTATCCTTTTCAGAACTAGCGTGTAGTCTTTTCACACTATGACGCTGGTCTATAAAAGATCGCTCTCAGAAGAGCGAGGAACATCTATGAAAACATCACGAGAGGACTCTCCAATTTGCTTCCCTTTTATTTTTCTTCGCCTTTGAGCCGTTAACATTCTTGTACTCAATCACTACTTTGTTAATTACTCTTTTGGTTTAGTAACTTAATCACCTTAATTCACCACCCTTAAATTAATTTATTTTTTTAACAAATTCTACTGTTGTCCAGAATAACAATTTTTCCGGCAAACAATTTTATGAGCCATATTTCTAGAAAGACTACAACATAAGGCATAAAATTTGAACCAAAGTGCTTCATCATGCAGTAATAGGAACAAAATAACAAACCAGTGTGATACAAGTTGTTCTACATACGATTGCATGAACAGAACACAAATGAATAAGAGTTATCAAAGTACAGTAAAGAAGTATAAAAATAAAAACCTTAAGTTCAAAAGCGGTAGACTCTTTGAGAGCGGAGATAGCATCAAGATCAGCCAATTCTTTCTCTGTTTTAGGTTCTGAACCTGCCTCCATCCATAACGCCATTGTTATAGCAGCCAAAGCTTTTGATTGTCGGAACTTGTATCTGCTCGGAGCTGAAATTGAGACGCGGAGTTCAAAAATGAGACTTCAGGCTCCGGGCAGGACTATTGGGTTGAACTTTCTCGAAGATTTCGATAAATGGGCTTCTCCGGCCACGTCATTATTATTTTTATAATAAAAAATCAAAATTCTGAACAAACATTTTAACGGTGGTTTTGCAAAACCACCGTTAAAAAATAATGGCATGAATGAGCCTTTTCTTAAACGGTAATGGCATAGATGAACCAAACTTTTAACGGATGACATAAATGAACCTTTTCTGAAAGTTCGATGGCATATTTGAGCCTTTTCCCTTTATGTGATAGAAAAATAAAGTAATAATTAAATTTTGTCATTCTGGACAACAATAGAATTTGTTAAAGGATTGTGAATTAAGACGATTAAATTAATTATAATTGACTATAATTTAATAATTAATTTTGGAATCCGTCCATGATACATTGATACTTTTATCTTTCATTCAAATTAAATGATTTATATTTCAATTTAAACTTAATTTTTTTCTAGTTTAATACTTCTCTTTTTTTTGAATAATGCATAAATATCCCTAAATTATGGTACAAACTTTATGTGTTATGTAGTAGTCATTCTAGTCTAGAAATATGGTGCATAAAGTTGTTTGTCATTCTGGACAACAATAGAATTTATTAAAAGATAGTGAATTAAGGCGATCAAATTACTTTACCTTTTGGCTAAACAAACAAAGTAGAGATTGAATACAAGAATGTAAATTGCTCAAAGACAAGGAAAAATTAAAGGGAAGGACTGAGGTGCAGACATACATGAAAAGATTCAAACAAACATAAGTATAATTAACTTTACATGCACTCACTAAAAAAATGTTAAGCTTTTCATTTACAAGTCATATTAAATATCATACGAAAATGTTTGATGTTTAGCCTTCACAGGGACAAACTTTCATATGTGAATGCCTGAAGTTATCAAACTTCATATTAGGAATGGAGTTATGTTAGTACCAGGGTGATAAATAAAACAAATTTCGTCGATAATTACATTATATGTATAAATTAAATATTATTTTATATTACCCTTATTAATAAATGAACAACCAAAGGACGAACACTGCATCTTCTAATTGTACTAAAGGTAGTACTTATTGTACAGTAAATTTGGCCTTTTTTCATTGATGAATAAACACGTGTCTCACTATTGTTTCACTTTGTGCACTACTTTTGCACTATCTCTCCTTCACAATTCTCTAGATTTCTATTTCCTCCTCTGCTAAGCTTGGTCTATATTCTCAACTCTTCTTTGTAGATCTCAACTCTTCAATAACTAATCTGTGTTGCTGAGTGTCTTCTCTTTGTGTAGACACTATAAATCTCTCTATAAATGTTTCCTCAAGATTTTTGTTTGATTGTTTGTTTGTTCGGAAAGCCTTACCGAAGTATTTCTTCATGATCTCAGGTTTATATATTGCTATTGGCTTTTCTATGTTCTTCACTCTTTTTAAGTGTATAATTTTCTATTGATGCTGTATTATGTTGTCACTCTTTCTTTTGTTTTGTTTATTTATGTTCTTATGCTTTGACTATATACTTTTATGTAGGAGCTTGAAATTTTTATTTAAAGTTTGAAAATTGGGTTAAGAGCGAAATTCTCCTCCCATTTCACTACTAAGCAATCAAAAAAATGATAAATGCACATGGATTTTTTTTTCCCCTAGAGCTTGTGGAAATTAAGGGTGTAAGAGTGAAATTGTTCAAAATTATACAAGTGAATAATTTCAGTAAACATGGATTATATAAGTCAATTGGAGTAACATGATCCATAAGATTCTTTTTATAGGATCATTTTATTTAACAAAATTTTGATATTTGAATTTATTAATTCTTGATTGTCCAGTTCTATATACATTTGTCTGTTAACATGATTATGTTATTCTATTTTTAGGATATCAATTTTCGCTTTCTAATTTTCCTCTTTTTCTCTCTGTTGATAGTAGTAAGGTCACAATTTTCTTGAAAAATAAGTGTGGTCTCCATTTCTTCATTTCTATAATATTTTCCTAACTGTAACGCCGAGCTCCGTTGTTGAAAACTTGGGTCCCATTAATTATTGAGTTCTTGTTAAAGGAAAATGCTCCCAGGCACTAGTTTCGAGACAATCTTCTGAAGTCCCTTCTGGACTTTGGTGTTTTTCTTTTCTCCAGTGGACTTCTTTCACCGGAATACCACTCTCTTTTCTTTCTTTCTCCTTCTTTCTTTCTCTCTTTTTTAACTCCATTGCTGTTCAGATGGACAACAGAGTTTATTTCAGATCTGGGGGAAAGTCTTACGACATCACGGAGTCGGACCAACCCAACCGGCGATTTCCGACAAGTCTTTCTATCAAAAGCTGAAGTATGGTATGACTGGGTTGAAGATGCTAGGCATCACATGAGGAGAATGGTTCTTAGCAGGGGAGCACTCGGTTGGGTCTGCAAAAAGGCTAACAGAGGCTTCAGGGATCAGAGGGAAAGCAGCCAAGTCATGGAGATGCAGGGATTTCTCAACTAACTTCTTTATAGCTTTGAAATTCAATCATTACGGGAGATACCTGTCTCTAATTTCAGTTAAAGGTAGTGACAGAGCAGTTATTATACTCCCAGAAAGTGCATTCAATGAGGGGGGAGAAGTTAGCTAAGAAGATAGAAGCATTCATTAATAGGGGTATAAAACAAACAAAAACATTTAAATTATCAGGAGAGGCAGACTATGCTGCTAACAAGGGGGGGAAGGAGTTATAGAGACGTTTTGCAGAAAAGTAAATGGACCAGAATTGAGACAGAGCTAGCAGAAGAAGGCAGCATGCTGAAAGCTCGAGTCCAATTAGAAGACGAAGACCTATTGGCACGTTGTCTAGTGGGGAAACTTTTTGGAGAAGATGATACACCCACTAGAAATGATTGTAAGAAGATGGGCCCAACAGACTTGGAATGGAGCGCATGGAGTCCAAGTCTATGATATGAATGGAATTTATTCTTTTGAATTCCAGTCCAGAAAAGCAGCGGAACATGTTTGATGGGTGACTGGAGAAGACAAGGGAGTAGATTAAAGCTTCAATGGTGGTCGCCGACCATTGGGGCTTTCCCAATAACCCATGAGTTCGAATGGTTTTGGATTCGAGTTCTAGGGTTGCCTCTACATCTCTGGTCAAGGCCAATAATGAAGGAAATTGGAGATCGGTGTGGCGGCTAGATCGAGACAAAAGAAGAAACCGATCTCAAAAATCATCTCCGTTGGGCTAGGATTCGTGTCAAAGGTCCGGCAAAAGAAATTCCGGCATCCATCGAGATCGCCGATGAGGAGAACATCTTCTCTCTACCTATATGGGTAGAATCGCCGGTGACTTTTCGTAAAAAGTACGATGAGGAAGGAAAGAGACGAGGGTGGGTATCGAGGGAGGAACCCATCAGATCTGTCTAGGTGCAGAGATATTCATAGGTCTGAAAAGCTGCCGGTCAAACCTAACAGAGAAGAAAAGGTTTTTTTTGGTGAAAGAAGTCACGTGGGTGAAAAAGTCATAAAGGGGGCCACTTCAAAACAAATAGAGGGCCACTTGGTTTTAAACCCTGGCCCAAGTCATTTGGGCATGTTAAAAGCCCAATTTTTAAAAGACTGCCCGACAGAACCTGAGCCTTGATACCCAAGAAGACGGGGGCTGTGGAACTAAATGACTTCAGACCAATAAGTCTAGTAGGAGGAGTGTACAAGATAATTGCAAAACTTTTGGCCGAAAGACTGAAAAAAGTGATACATAAGCTAGTGGATAGACAACAAATGGCTTTCATCAAGAATAGGCAGATCATGGATGCAGTATTGATAGCCAATGAAAGTGTAGACTCCAGAGAGAGAGACAAGAAACCAGGGATCCTATGTAAACTGGATATCCAGAAGGCATATGATCATTTGAATTGAAACTTCCTGATGAATATGTTGAAAAGGATACGATTTGGACCAAAATGGCTAAAGTGGATTAGACAGTGCATAAGCTCAGTGAAATTCTCTATTCTGATCAATAGAAGCCCATGTGGCTTCTTCTCGTCATACAGGGGTCTGAGACAAGGGGACCCCTTATCCCCTTTTCTCTTTATCTTGGCCATGGAAGGACTAAACAACCTATTTCAGACAGCAAAAGTAAAGGGCTGGATCAGAGGTTTCCAAGTGGGAAATAATACAAGAAATAATCTAGAGATTACTCATCTACAATATGCAGATGACACTCTAGTTTTTTGTGATGCAGTAGAGGAGCAGATGCTGATTTTGAGGGTCATTTTCAATATTTTTGAGGCTGTTTCAGGTCTGCACATAAACTGGAGCAAGAGTTTCATCTATCCAGTCAACACAGTGATAAATATTGAAGACCTAGCCAATACACTAGGAGGGAAAGTGGGTGAATTACCAACAACCTACTTGGGAATGCCTTTGGGGTCTAAGAGCAAGTCAAAAGAAATATGGAGTGGAGTAATTGAGAAATGTGAAAGGAAGCTTGCAAACTGGAAGTGTCAATATTTATCGTCAGGTGGCAGACTAACTCTAGTTAACAGTGTCCTGGATGCCCTTCCCTCGTACATGATGTCATTATTCCCTATACCAGCCAAGGTAACCAAGAGGTTGGATGCGATTAGGAGGAACTTCTTATGGCAGGGAAGCAAAGATAAGAGAAAGTACCATTTGGTCAAATGGGAGGAATTGCTGGTAAGTAAGAGAGGCGGTGGACTCAATATCATAGAGCTGAAAACCCAAAACAAGAGTTTGATGATGAAATGGTTGTGGAAATTTGTCTCACCAGAAGTATCTCTATGGAAGGAAGTAATAATAGAAAAATATGGCATGGAGGATAAATGGATGACAGAGGTGATCACCAACCCTTACAATTGTAGTGTATGGAGGTCTATCAGGAACCTATGGCAGCTGGTCAAAGAGAGAACAAGCTGCAAGGTGGGCAATGGAGAAAAAGTAGCTTTTTGGAATGACATTTGGTGTGGACAGGAAGCACTCAAACATACTTTCCCTGTACTACATAGTCTGAGCCAAGGACAAGAAGCAACAGTGGCAGAGTTATGGACAGGACAAGGGTGGAACCTGTTTCTAAGAAGGGGACTAAATGATTGGGAGATGACAACCATAGCAAGATTTCATGATACAATGCAAATGGCTACCAATCTGACAGGAGAGGAAGATAGACTAGTATGGAAGGGGGAGAGAGGGGGAGAGTTCACTGTAAAATCAGCATACAGAGAACTCAGGTCTACGGAGGAGCAGCATGCAGGATGGCCCTGGAGGATGATCTGGAGAACAGAAATTCCCTACAAGGTGAATTACTTCACATGGCTCTTGGCAAAGTAGGCAGTCTTGACACATGAGAACCCAATCTACTTAAACAAGAGGAAACCCAATCTACGCTCTAGTTGCTATCTATGTGAAGAACAGGTGGAGACAGTCAACCATCTCTTTTTACACTGCAAATGGACTGATCAATTGTGGCAGATGTTTATCCAAAAGAGGAAGATTAAGTGGACAAAGCCTGGGAGTATTATAGAAGTCCTACAATGCTGGAACAGGGATGGAAATGCAGGAAAAAATGAGAAGAGATGGAGGATTGTCCCAGCTTGCATTTGGTGGACAATTTGGAAGGAAAGGAATCAAAGATGCTTTGAAGGAAAACAGAACAATATCCAGAAGATAAAGACTAATTGCCTAGGGCTTTATTATTTTTGGTGTAAGCAAGTAGTGATAGGAGATGCTGAAAATGTGTTTAATATTATTGACTGGTTGTAACTAGAAGATCCTAAGAATGATGTAAGTAAAACTTTTTGGAGGGGGACTACACTTTGATGTAGTATACCTGTGGATATATAGAAGTAATGTTACCTTTCTCAAAAAAAAGAACCTGAGCCTTTTATTTGCGATGTAAATCGTTGGGAAAAAAATCATGAAATTATATACTCCTCAACTGATCAGAATATGATGGAAGAAACCAAGGTGAAAGATTCAATTAGCAATTATATACAATCGGAAGTCAACACACAGGTGAATGCTGAAGCATCTCCACAAATTTCGGAAGAACTAAATGAAGAAGAAGCTGAGCTATATGGGCAGAATAGTTCGAAACAAATCACAATTCTGGGTGACCCAACACCCATTCAATGTGATGCTTCGGAATGCAGCAAAGAAGTCGAAGGCAAGGTAACAGAATGGGTACAGAAAAATCTGTTGAGGCTAAGCAAAGAGTTTGGAGTAGCTTTCGAGGGGTGCACAGAGGAAGCTTTCAATTTACTTCTGAAAATTGACCAGAGGAGGCTCAAAGAGTTAACAAAAATAGACCCCATCTCGGGGACATGTGAGAATCAGATGGTGCCCAAAGAAGTAAGGAATCTTATCTTTGATGTAAATTACAAAGATAAAGAGTCCAGGAGTGCAACAAGGAGTAGAGGGAGAAATGCAACCTCACATTTATCATGAAGCTAAAAATATTTTCATGGAATGTGAGGGGGCTCAACATGGATACCAAGAGGAATCTGGTAAGAAGTAGAATACAACAAGAGGGGGTGGACATAATAGTGTTGGTGGAGACGAAACTTAGGGGGGAGGTAGGGGAGTATGTGCAGCAGTTGGGGGGAAACAGATGGATGGGAGGAATGTGGATGGAATCTTTAGGTAGTAAGGGGGGTATCTTGATAATGTGGGACAAAAGGAATTGGAAAGGGGAACCAGTAGAAAGAGGAAACCAAAGCATTACCTGCAGTTTCAGTGGTTTAAATCCAGACCTCATCTGGTTCATCACTGCAGTATATGCATCATGCGATGGGAGGGAGAGAAAGGTACTGTGGGAGGAGCTGGGTGCAATGAGGAGCTTCTGTGAAGGGCCATGGGTGGTATGTGGGGATTTCAACACCACAAGGTTTCCATCTGAAAAGACCAATTGTAGCAGAATTTCCGAGGCTATGTCTGTCTGATTTCTCCAGTTGCATCAATGAATTGGAACTTGTGGATCCCCCTTTATTTGTGGGACCCTACACATGGAGAGGAGGGGAAAATCAGAAAAATGCTCCAAGAATCGACAGATTCCTGTACTCTTTTCCTTGGGATGAGATGTTCACCCAAATTAGACGAAGTACTTTACCTAGTTTGGGGTCTGATCATAATCCAATAGTACTGACCTGTGGGGATGAGGTTTTCAAAAAATCATATTTCAAGTTTGAGAAGTGGTGGTTAAATGTGGAGGGCTTTCGAGACAAAGTTAAGGAGTGGTGGGGTTCCTTTAATGTGACAGGCAGTCCTGACTTTATACTAGCCTCAAAATTGAGCTTCTTAAAAAAGAAGCTCAAAGAATGGAGCAAAGAAAATAGAGGCAACTGGAGGGTCAAAAAAGAACACCTACTGGAACAAATTGGCAGTTTGGAAGACATTCAAGTGCACAGAGCATTAACAGATGCTGAGCAGCTTTTGAAAGCTCATATAGCAATGGAGTATGAGGAAGTAGCTAGAAATGAGGAAATCCATTGGAGACAAAGATCCAGAATTCAATGGGTAAAGAATGGATATAAGAACACCAAGTTCTTCCACAGAATGGCGACATCCCACAAAAGAAACAATACTATAGAATCCTTAGTGTTTAATGGAGAAGAGTTTTCAGATCCTGTTGCAATCAGAAATGAAATTGTGGATTTTTATCAGATTTTGTACAAGGAGACATAAAGTTGGAGACCATCTTTGAACATCTTAGATGTTCAAACAATCACAGAAGAAGAACAAATCTTGTTGTCTAGAGACTTTGAGGAGGAAGAAGTTTTGGAAGGAATAAAGCAGTGTGCTGTTGATAAAGCACCTGGACCAGATGGCTATACAATGGCTTTCTTCAGTGTTTTTTGGGAAACTATCAAAGATGATGTGATGCAAACCTTCCACAAATTTCATGCTCATCAAAAGTATGAAAAGAGTTTTAATGCCACATTTGTAACTTTAATTCCAAAGAAGGTGGAGGCAAATGAGCTAAAGGATTTTAGACCTATCAGCTTGATCACAGGGGTATACAAGATCATAGCTAAGGTGCTGGCAGAAAGGTTGAAAAAGGTGATCAGTAAGCTAATGAACAAGCACCAAATGGCCTTTTTCAAAGGAAGGCAAATCATAGATGTTGCACTTCTAGCTAGTGAGTGCATTGATTCTAGAATTAGAGGTGGAACCCCTGGACTGATTTTCAAGCTAGACATTGAGAAGGCATATGACCATTTGAACTGGGAGTTTCTAATCAATATCCTAAGGCAAATGGGGTTTGGGTGGAGATGGTTAAGCTGGATAAATTTCTGCATTAAAACCACTCGGTTCTCCATACTTGTAAATGGAGAACCAGTTGGTTTTTTTCCAGCAGAAAGAGGCCTGAGACAAGGGGACCCACTATCCCCCTTTCTATTTATCTTAGCCATGGAAGGTTTGGACAGATTGATGAGAGTTGCTTCTCAGAATAACTGGATAAGGGGTTTTCCATAAAGAACAGGGTAAATGATACAATTGAACCAACACATCTTTTGCATGCAGATGACACATTGGTATTCTGTGAAGCTGAGCAGGAACAAATTTGCTACTTAAGAGTGATCCTAGTGGTCTTTGAGGCTTGCTCAGGATTGAAAGTAAACTGGAGAAAGAGTAGCATTTTTCCAATTAAGGAAGTGCAACAGATTGAGGATCTTGCAAGCATTTTGAAGTCCAAGATAGAGAAGCTCCCAACAGTTTACCTTGGTATGCCTTTGGGCTCGGAGCACAAAGCAGAAAAAATTTGGGATGGCATTATTGAGAAAACAAAGAAGAAATTGGCTATATGGAAATCTCAATACCTATCTCTGGGAGGTAGAGTTACCCTAATTAACTCAGTTCTGGATTCTTTACCCACTTATGTGATGTCCCTCTTCCCTATTCCTAGTAGGATAGTGAAGGTTTTAGATGCACTCAGAAGGAACTTCTTATGGCAAGGGAACAAGATAGAAAAGGGATTCAACCTGGTGAAATGGTCTGTAGTACAACAAAACAAGAAAAATAGGGGGCTGGGAGTGAGAAATTTAAAAGTTCATAACATGAGCCTCCTCTCAAAATGGTTGTGGAGATATAATTAGGAGGAGCAGGCTCTATGGAAAGAGATAATAAACCACAAATATGGGAAAGAGGATTTCTGGTGCACTAGTGAAGTTAATGAAACTTATGGGGTTGGGGTGTGGAGGACCATCATAAACCTTTGGGAGAGTCTAAAGAACAACTCAAAAATTATGGTGGGCAGAGGAGACAAAACAAAGTTCTGGCTAGATGATTGGTGTGGAAATAGGATTTTTGAGGGACTTGTTCCCTATTCTTTTCTCAATATGCACAAATACCAACAGCAAGATAGAGGAGATGTGGTCACCACAAGGTTGGAATATAATATTTAGAAGACTGCTAAATGACAGGAAGATTGATGGAATGGTGGAGTGTTTGGGCTTGATTGGTGGATTCCTAGGTACTACTCTAGAGCCAGACATATTAGCATGGGGACATCACAAAGATGAGGTATTTTCAGTGAATAGATTATACAACTGGGACTTAAAAGATGTGCAGGAAGATCCATTGGACCTTGGAACACAATATAGAAAAGTGTGGCTCCTGCCAAGGTGAAGTGCTTCACTTGGTTGGTTGCTAGGAAAAAATGTTTGACTCATGAGGCAATGCAGAAGAGGCACATCAACATAGTATCCAGATGTCTCCTTTGTAAAGAAGCTCTAGAGACTAACAAACACTTATTCATGCACTGTTAGGTAACTGCTCAGGTGTGGGCTCTGTTTACAAGCATAGCCAATGAACATTGGACTATGCCTGAACACACCTCTGACCTTCTTAGTTGCTGGATCAAAAGGGGAGGCAGCAAAAGTCAGAAAAGATGGTGGAAAACAGTTCCAGCATGTATCTGGTGGATTATATGAAAAGAAAGGAATCAGAGAATTTTTGAAGGAAAGGAGTGTACAATACAGAAGATCAAATGGAAAGTAATTACTACTTTAGGTTTTTGGTGTAAAGAACAGGATATAGAAGAGGAGTTCCAATTAGTGGACTTCATAGGTTCTCTGTAAGTATTTCTTTTTAGTCTTTTCCCTTTGTTGTAACAGTTTTTTGGAGGTGGCCAGCATAGCCCTTAATGCTGAGGAATACAAAAAGTTACCAGTTTCAAAAAAAAAAAACTTGGGTCCCATTACTATATCTCAATAATTTTGCTTGATTTCTGCAGGATTAATTACTGTTGACGAGCAACAAATGGCATTGGGTTGCAAGTGCGTGTACATTTCCTCCTCTTCTAAGGTAATTCTCTCCAACTCCATTACATTGGCTCATTGTAGGATGGTTTGAATGAGTTGTTGTCAGTTTAAGCTTCCTCTTTTGTTCTCCTTTCTTTATGACTATAGTTCTTATGTGCTTCTATTTTTGGGGTGAATGTTGGTTTTCTTCTTTTTTTTTGAACAATTTCTTTTGTGATATTAAACTTAAAGGAAAATACAAAAATTTGATCGATCTCCAATGTTTCAGATGTACCAGATACGTTGTTGATCGATAAATAAAAATAGTAATCATTTCAAGAGTTGGTTGTATTCTCTGTACATACTTTCAAATGCAATAAGTTTTTACTAACTTCGGTGATCGTTATCTTTTCTAAGATGGTCACTATTTGCACTTAAATTTAGGAGCTCTTAGCAGTAGATTTTATCTTTGAGTTTAAAATTTGTTTCTCATATTTTGTCATAGCAAAATAAAGAGGCTAGCTAGATATGACTACTGAGACATCAACTGATATTCTAAAATTCTCAAAGATTATTCTACTAAATTTGTGTTTAAAGGTAAAATGGACAGGATATATATTAGCAATGGAGGTTTGATCCTGTTTTGCTTATGCCTTTCTCTTTCCTTCATCAGTAAGTTTATCGGCTAACTTGATTGTTTCCCTTTACAATGATCTTCTTCATTGAATTTGTAGTGTTCTTGTGCAGGCAGAGATTTATCTTTTTCTTTTTCATCTATTTTGTTGTCTATTGAGAAAGATATTATGTCTCCATCATCATTGATAATAGAATTTATAAACTCAAGTGTGTTAGAGTAAAAGAACTTGTTTATTTAACATTCTGAAGCATGTACCGTTGAGAAGTAAAATCTTTGATTTATTTACTTCTTTTCCGATTTATTACTTTGGTTCAACAATTCTTCTATTAAATGCCTATAACTTTGTATGGAGGAAATATGAAAATCCCTGAACACTAATGCCCTTTCAGAAATATCAATTGTGTTTGTAATTATGAAGACACGTGTAGTGTAATTTACTCATGTCGAACCAAATTTCTCCTCTCTCTCATTGAACCTTCGCAGCTAAATCCCTTGATCTTCTTCTCTTTTTCTATTCCTCCCTCTCTCCCATGTATATTTAGGGACTTTGTTGGTCATCATCAACCTTCCTTTTACAAAGAAAGCTATGGTATGGAGCTTTGTGAATATATTATCAACTTCTTCATTGGAATGGCATGACAAGACTTCTTAGTCATGTAAAACGCAGGTCTTTTGACATGTCACGTCAAGTTTTCTGAAAATTATGTTCCTTTTATGTTGGATCCGTGCTCAGCACGGGCGTGCTCCATCTAGTGTGTGTGTGTATATATATATTCCATGGTGCCCTATCTTTAGCTAAGTCTATATTTATACCATGTCTTTTGGGTTCACTTTCTTCTATGTGATTTTAGGTCTACCCGGTTGGTCCCCTTTTAACATCTTCACTTACCATAGTTTCACACCTATGGACCAGCACATCTATAAGTATGCATACTATGTCTAAATCTAAACCATCTCAATCAACTTCTCGCATTTTTATCCTCAATGTGCCTTCTGGCAAATATATTCATTTCTAATTTTATCTAATCTGATGTGACCACACATCATCTTAGCTTCCTCAATGTGTGCTACTTACACATTCTGGCAAATGTATTCATTTCTAATTTTATCTAACCTGATATGACCACACATCATAGCATCCGCACAACACTCATAGCAGCCCAACATTCACTGCCACGCGATAGAACATCTCCATTCAAACCATCCAGTTTTAATCCTACGAGTAATATTTTCACCTATCGCACCAAAATTCAATTGATAAAAAATCAATTACATACCTATAACCCTAGAATAAAAAAGAGGTGCAACTATTAAATAAACCTTAATTTCATCGTTTTCAGAGAATCAATGCACGAAAAATATGAACCAGAAAAATTAAAAATAAAACCCAAAAACATGAAATAATTACCTGAAGCAAAGTAATCTAGAAGAGAAATGGATGTTTATCAGAAAAAGAATTGGCGAAACATTGAAGAAGAAGAAGAACGGCGCCAGAGAGAAAGAGAGAATGAGCTTCTGAAATTTTTTAAGGTAAAGGCGTTTTGTATTTTGACTCAAAACTTAGCCCTGTATTTTTTAAACAAAACAATAATATCACTTATTTTTATTTTAAAACCAAACAATTTTTAATAAAAAAAAAGATATCTATTTTTGGTATATATTGCAATATATCTTAAATTGAAATGAGCACAAGTTGTTCGATAAGAGATATACTTAATTTTTCATTAAATAATTTTCTTACATTTTAAATATGTTGGTTAAATGTTTTTTCTAATAAAAGTAAGAATAGCATCGTTATACATTTATCAAGAATTTCCTGGAATATATGACACAACTATTGATTAAAATATCTGTAAAAATATCGAATACGAATCATAAAAGTAATCAAACTATTTCAATATATATATATTTATATCTATATTACCTTAAAAGCATGAACTCCTAACTTGAATGTTAAATTACTATAATATTCCTAACTTAGGCTGTGACTTTTCGAATAAGTTGTGACTTTTTCAAAGGGCTGTGATTTTTCCAAAAAGTTGAGACTTTTTTAATAAGTTGTGACTTTTTCAAAGGGTTGTGACGAGGAAAGGTCATGACTTTTCAGATAAGACACAAAAAAACATTTGCTCATATTACCCTTTGTTGACTATAAATAGAGGAGTTCCCTCTAATTTTTCAACGTCAATTTTTTTTAATCTTCTACTCTTCTTCTTCTTCTTCTTCATCATCTTCTTCTTGCATTTTAAAAAATTTCGTGTGATTTATTGTCGTTGAGTGAGTTCGAATTTTAGCGGAATATATTGTACCACTATTCTGATGAAGTAAATTATTCTATCATAAGAGGGTATATTCTTTAACGTCGACTACTTGAGGAAAATAATTTTGATGATAATTTTTTTTTCTTAGTATATACAATAGTATGTAATGTTCCAATATATGAAGTTAAATGATGTAGTCTAAAATCATTTGTTTTTGTTAACAATTTCTCTTGTGATGTAGCTATATGCTTCTGAATATTTTTTCTAAAAATGATTAAACTCCTCAAAAGTTGGAGAATTGTCACGCTTTGTTTTTTGATGCTCAAGACAAAAAAAAATGAATTTATTTATCAATCCTACTTATGTGAATTAGATTGTCAGGTTGTTTGCTTCGAAATAATTATTATTATATAAACATAGCCCTTTTATTTTATTGATTTACTATTTCTTAATATGTAAGTATTTTCGACGAAAAAAAGTTTATATGACTTGTAATAACGTCAGTTGAAGTTTGTATTACTTTAATTTTTATTGTAGTCTTAATTCATTTGCTTTTGTTAACAATTTCTCTTGTGATGTAGATATATGCTTCTGAATATCTTTTTCCCAAATTATTCAACTTCTCAAGAGTTAGAGAATTGTCACGATTTTTTTTTGTTGCCCAAGACAAGAGAACGATTCTATTTATGAATGCTACTTATGTGATTTAGATTGTCGTGAACTTTGTTTTAAAATAGTTATTACTATATAAACATTGCTCTTTTCTTTTACTGATTTACTATTTCTTAATATTTCAATATTTTCAACGAATTAAAGTTCATATAACTTATAATAAGGTCTGTTGAAATTTTTATCGTAGTATAAATTCATATATCCCGAACTTAGGTTGTGACTTTTTTGATGAGTTGTGACTTTTTTGATAAGTTGTGACTTTTTTTCAAAGGGTTGTGATTTTTCGATGAGTTGTGACTTTTTCAAAGAGTTGTGACTTTTCCAAATAATTATAACTATTTTAATGAGTTCTGACTTTTCCAAAGGGTTTTGACTTCTTGGAAAGGTCATGACTTTTCACATAAGACAGAAAAAACACTTTCTCATACTACCCTTTGTTGACTATAAATAGAGGGGTTTCCTCTCTTTTTTCAACCACAATTTTTTTAAATCTTCTACTCTTCTTCTTCTTCTTGCATTTTCGAAAATTTAGTGTCATTTACTGTCGTAGAGTGAGTTCGAAGTTTAACAGAATATGAGGTACCAGTATTCTAATGAAGTAAATTGTTCTATCATAAGAGGGTATATTCCTTAACTTTGAGTTCTTGAGGAAAATAATTCTGATGATATAATAATTATTTTTTTGCTTAGTATATACAGTAATATGTAATGTTCCAATATATGAATTTCACAGGATGTAGTCTAAATTCAATTATTTTTGTTTACAATTTCTCTTATAATGTAGATATATGCTTTTGAATATCTTTTTAAAAATTATTAAACTTCTCAAGAGTTAGAGAATTGTCACGATATGTTTTTTGATGTTCAAGACAAAAGAATGACTTTATTTATCAATGCTACTTATGTGATTTAGATTGTTAGGTTGTTTGCTTCAAAATAATTATTACTATATAAACATTGCCCTTTTGTTTTATTGATTTACTAATTCTTAAAATTTAAGTATTTGGACGAAGAAAAGTTTATATGACTTGTAATAACATCAGTTGAAATTTGCATTAGTAAACTTTTTATTATAGTCTAAATTCATTTGCTTTTGTTAACAATTTCTCTTGTGATGTAGATATATGCTTCTAAATATCTTTTCCAAAATTATTTAACTTCTCAAGATTTTGAGAATGGTCACGATTTGTTTTATAACTTATAAAATAAAAATTAATATACAAAAATAATTCTAAAAAATAAAATGTAGTTGTTCTCCACATTTTCATATGACATCTAAACAAATTGAGTGGAATACACGTGCAGAGCACATCTGGTTAGATGACAAGAAAACTACACAACAAATATCGTCTATAAGGTAATATTAGTGAGATACGACTAATTACATGATTGAACCTCATCAAATTGAAATAAATATATACATTATTACATTTAAATAATAAAATATTTCATTGACCATCTTCATACGTTCGTTTGAATAAGATATATATATATATATATATATATATATATATATATATATATATATACAT
>NW_006239133.1:1056190-1061587 GCF_000226075.1 Solanum tuberosum | reverse complement strand
TATATATCCACATTGAACATTCACAAAAGAATCTGCAATATTATTTTATGCAAATCCTATTATTCAAAACGTGGAAATGCCCTAGAACCTGATCTTTGTTGGGTCGGATCTTTTTTATGTTGTTTTGGTATTTTTTATTTGGGCCAAAGTCCTTGTACAGAATGTTGGTTTCTGAAAGTTAAATAAAAAGGCCAGCAGGCCACAAAAATTTGATTTAAAAAAAAAAAAAATCAAATTTGGAATAATCTTCGCTTAAATTTTTGAATTGATAATCACGTGCAACGCACGTGTCGGAAAACTAGTATATATATATATTGACTAAAAAGAATAAGAGATGTAAATCGTAAGAGACAGAATTCTCCTGCTACATTGTCTTCATTATCATTAGTGGCTGAAAAATATTTAATGAAACATAATAATTACGCAAAATAAATTCAACTTATAATATATTCATAAATAAAATTTTATTTATAAAATGTAAAATTTTAATAGAAAAATATACTTATCATAAAAACAACGAATAATATACCGTGAGTTTACGGTATTTTTAATACATTTTACTTAAGAGTTGTGTGTGTCTAGGGCCATTTTGCATTGGTATTAATGTGTTTTATCATGTTTGTAGGAAATAAGTTCTGACGTGGAAGTGGAGAGACACAACTGAAGAATTGTGCAGAAAAGGGCATCTACGGACGTGACCTACAGGAATTCTTGACCAAGTGTGGAACCGCGGTTACAAACGACGGACCGTAGGTCGACCTATGGGCCGTCTTGCAGTTCTGTCAAATGAGTCAGAGAAGGGGGTTCCAGTACCTGCTTTCGAAAGTTTAAGTATGGAGCCACAGAGGAGGATCCACGGATTGTGGATCGAACCACGGTCCATCCTGTTGATCCGTCGATTGTTACTGAGAGTTGGAGATTTTGAGTTTTGGAAAATTGCCTAAGTCCCAAACCACAAAAGGGACCTATGGACCGTAGGTCAGTCCACGGTCCATAGGTCAGTGTCGTAGATCGAAATCGTGTCCAGAAACTTTATTTTCTTATTTCTTTTTCTTTTTATTTGGGACATGTTTTGATATATATAGGGCATGTAAACCTCATTTTTAGGGGTTAGACACTATTATTTTAATTCTAGTTTTTGGCTTTGGAGATTAACTTGCAACTTTAGCAATTCTTGATTTCCTAAGTTCGTTTTGAAGATTTTAACTTTGAAATTCAAGTTGGGTTTTTTGGATTTCTTCCTCTCATTACATAAGTTCATGAATTCTTCTTCTACTAATATGAATTGTGTTCTTGCTAATATGGGTAACTAAATCCACAACTACGGTTGTGGGAACCATGAGCGATTAACAAAGTATGAATAGTCACTAAGTAATTCTTGAATAGTGTTATTGCATGCATTGATAATTCTTTCATTTAAAAGTCTTTTTAGCGGTTGCAAATGTCAGAACTCGCCTTGTTGCTACTTGACGGACCAAGGAGTTAGTTAATGAGAAAAGAATTATCAACATAGATTTAGTGTGATATTATCTAATAGTCTAGTGTCAATTGGTGCGAGGGTGAAAACTAAGTCATACACTGATGTGATGTCTAATATGAGGTAAAGGTAAGGGTTAGTAAATTATACACACGTAGCTGGACCAAGGTGCGGAGTGAAATTCTCTAGTTGTCAAACCAAGGAATTAGAGATACATAACTTACCACTTTGCATGTGATACACTAGGAAAGGATTGCTATTACTAGGATTACCGCGTTATGAGCTTATTTGTTTCACAAATCCCCCCCCCCCTTTACTTACTTGTCGCGGAAATACGTTGACTAAACGAATATAATTGTAAGTTAAAGTTAAGTCTAAACCGTATTCCTCGTGGGATCAACCCCAACCTACAAGTTGGGTTCTTTACTTGATAACTATCACATATGTACTTCTTTAGGGAGGTGTAATTTGAGCGTATTAACGAATAATTAAGGTTGTGAATGCTATTATAAATGTTGTTGAAAATTATGTTAATATGTATGAATGTAAAAGTGGTGTATAAAAGAGAGTTTAGGGGGGCATTTTTCTTATTTTCACACTTTATCCGAGAATAACTTATCCTGGGATTACTATACCACCCCGAGTGAGGGATAACTTACCCCATAACTAATTGTTAATCCTGGGATAAGTTATCCCTACCTTTGCAACCAAACAATGAATTAAAGGCCACTAAAAAGCTATCCCAGGATTAATTCATCTTATCCATCACACCAAACGATTCCTTAAGACTATAGAGCATTGACTAATCAACCAAGTAGACGGCCAACTTTCAAGTCTCGAATTCAAACTCTGAATATGAAGTCGTTTTTCGATAGAGTGCTTCACTGCAAAGTAAGATTTTTTGTGCGAGTTTGAATTCAAATTAGTTGAATCACCAAGCGAGTATTGAATATCGGGTGAAAAATAAGAAGTTGCATTCACTTTCTCCGTGAACCAAAACAAAAACTCCTTTTATCCCTTATTATACGAAACTGTTCGGAGTATAAGGATCAAATTATTAGATTTTGCTAAATATTGGAATATAGAATTTTCAAAAAGAAAATGAAATAAATTATAAATGTTAAAATTTATATATATTATATTATGAGACACAATCATATATATATAGACAAGATGATGTGGCACCTCTCTATGACTTCCATTCTTATTTATTTATTTATTTTATTTTTCATAATTTAAAAAATATTTATTCAATTCATCAACTTTTCACCTTCCACAATAATTACCTTCTTTATTAGAGATTTTTAATATATATATTTATGTATTCTCCCACCTTTATTTTTATAACTCTTAATTAATTTTATTAATGTAGAATAATAATGGGTTAAAAGATGGGAGATGAAAAGACAAAACTTAACCTACATATTTCCTTCCCTACCAAACTATGCATACAATTTTAGGTTTAGCTAATGCTTAGGAAATGCTTCAACGTAAGTTTCAATGTATTTTAATAATTTTTTTCTTTGAATAGTAGCAATTTATCTAATGAGATCATGTATTGATGAATATTTATTTCGATTATATTTACTTATATGTGTTCTATTCTCCATATATGAATTTATTTTTTTATTGACTAAGATTTCTTATCTTATTAGTTGAAAATGTTATATTTTTGCATTTTATTATTATTTTTTGCTCAATATTTGTTAAATATTAATGATTCATGCTATGTCACGTATATAGAGAAGCTTGGTACATACGATGGATTCCTTCTACAATGATTTATGCACTTGATCTTTAAATTCAAGGAAATAAATTATGCTCCTATTTTATTCTGATTTCTTTTATAATGTATAATTTTCTTAGATTAAATTTGTTCAAGAATATTATTAGTGATTGAAAATTATTTTCAAGTTTATGACTCAATAGTACATGGCAAAAGTTAAACTCTTGACAAGAAATTAAAAGGTCTACTACTACAAATAAATTATTTGTATTGGTTCATAAAATTAATAACATACATTATACATTATATATGTTGGTGCATTTGAAACAATTGTTATGAGTAATGTACAAGTCAAACTATTCACTAACTAACTGTAATTTTTATTATTTTTCTTAATAAATATTTCATTCAAGTAAATTAGTAACTTATTTCCATATTAATGGTAGTTAGAAGATGAATAATCCATCTTCTTCGAGTTTTTTTTAAATCATGATCTTATAACTGTAGATAATACCTTTTTGTTTGGAGAAAACGAAAGAAAAGAAGAAAGTGTATTATCCATAAAAGTGTATAATATAATAGATGAGGACTTAATAGTATTAATTGATGATCCATCAATGATTTTTATTTTTTATATTATTTTGATTGTCTATATCATATATACACATAAAATTAAACGTTTACAAGGTGATATAAAACATTTCAATAACAGAGATTTGTTAATTATTTTTTTCTCATTTCTATTGATATATTTTTACTATTATTTTTTATTTAATTATTTTTAGAAATCTAATATCTATTATTATAAGAAAAAATCAGCTAATGAATCAAAAAGACACCACTAAAATTTACTATCATAATAGTCCAAAATAATGTCTACATGTTTTGCTCTATTGACTAATTGCTAATTTGCTACAACAATTCCTACTATTTAGTAAATCATTATTAATAATTTGAAAATTGATTGTTAGATCAAATCCATGAATAATGGATCATTATGCACAATGTTTTAGTGTAACGATCCATTTGGTCGTTTTGAGTACTAGAGCTTTTTATTTCATAAAATACTTTTCAATAGATTTTAAATGAGTGTTTTGGACTATTCGTAATTATAATTATGAAATTAGTATTTAGTTGGAGGTTAAAGGAAATAACAGTAAAATTAATAGTGGGTCACTTTTACCACTTTATAGTTGGTCTTATATAATAATTAGAGAGTAAATATTCTGTAAAAGGATAAGGGTTTGAGGCGAGTAAAACGGCGATAGCATCAGGTAAGTTTTCACAAACTCTGCGTGCGTTCATATGTTGGATTTGATAAAATACATTAAGACGTCATATTATGTATATTGTTGGATATATAGAGAATGATCGATTATAGCTGAAAATTTTGGGTTCTTTAAGGCTAAACGACAATTCCTATTTACTATGTCTTTTAAATTGGATGATTTTGGAATAAGTTTTTGGGTGGGTAATTAATAAGTAATGATGACTATTGGGGAATGATAATTGGTAGTATATGATAGATTTAGGGGTTGAAATACATGGTTGTTTAACTTACTGGTGGTCCTTATTTTATTGTATTGTTATAGGATTATTATTATGGCTATTTAAGGATGACATTGAATAGTTAAAGGTGCATGTGATTGGAAAGTGGAGATCAAACAATCATGAGGAGAAACTAAGGTTGTACAATGACTGTTAATCAAATTTAAGTTCTGGACGTTGTTGTTAGTCTGCCACTGGTTTCGCAACCAGTGGCTTCCACCTTTATATATTAAAATATTTTGTTCTCACATTATAGAATATATTGAGATAGGTAATTAAATATTAGGTGTATTGAATTAGTTAAATTTCACTAAAGTTATGCTAATTGGAGGAGTTAAGACTTACCCTTAGGTTTGAACTTTAGGAAATTGATTATAAAATTAGGTGAGTTTTTGGATCTAGGCTAGACATAGAATAATATGAATGTTCATAGACTCGTTAACTTACAAATTATGCATATATACTTGATAGATTGAAAAGGTTCGGAGGCATTGAGGAAAGGAAAAGTATTGGAGAAGTAGCTTGCTTGACTTCGGTTCTTCGGTGGAGGTAGGTTATGGTTTATTCTATTTGATAGATAAACTCTTAATAGCGATTGATATGCATTGAATGATACTGTGAAGTTCTCTATGTACTTGATTGTGTG
>NW_006239133.1:1041764-1055066 GCF_000226075.1 Solanum tuberosum | reverse complement strand
TTGGATCGGAGTGTCACGTTCCGACACGGTATTTTTGGATCGGAGTGTCACGTTCCGACACGGTATTTTTGGATCGGAGTGTCACGTTCCGACACGGTATTTTTGGATCGGAGTGTCACGTTCCGACACGGTATTTTTGGATCGGAGTGTCACGTTCCGACACGGTATTTTTGGATCGGAGTGTCACGTTCCGACACGGTATTTTTGGATCGGAGTGTCACGTTCCGACACGGTATTTTTGGATCGGAGTGTCACGTTCCGACACGGTATTTTTGGATCGGAGTGTCACGTTCCGACACGGTATTTTTGGATCGGAGTGTCACGTTCCGACACGGTATTTTTGGATCGGAGTGTCACGTTCCGACACGGTATTTTTGGATCGGAGTGTCACGTTCCGACACGGTATTTTTGGATCGGAGTGTCACGTTCCGACACGGTATTTTTGGATCGGAGTGTCACGTTCCGACACGGTATTTTTGGATCGGAGTGTCACGTTCCGACACGGTATTTTTGGATCGGAGTGTCACGTTCCGACACGGTATTTTTGGATCGGAGTGTCACGTTCCGACACGGTATTTTTGGATCGGAGTGTCACGTTCCGACACGGTATTTTTGGATCGGAGTGTCACGTTCCGACACGGTATTTTTGGATCGGAGTGTCACGTTCCGACACGGTATTTTTGGATCGGAGTGTCACGTTCCGACACGGTATTTTTGGATCGGAGTGTCACGTTCCGACACGGTATTTTTGGATCGGAGTGTCACGTTCCGACACGGTATTTTTGGATCGGAGTGTCACGTTCCGACACGGTAACATTAAAGGAAAACGATATTGAATTAACTTAATGTACTCAATCTCAATGAACGCATTTCCCAAACGAGTGTGCTGTGGAGGCATGAGTCCTCGTGTGTGTGCTTGATATTGTGATTGATTACGTACTTGCTTTAACAGTCACTTGTTCATATTGTTGTTTCTTATCACCTGCTAAGTGCTATAGTTGACTTTATACTATTATTCATTGTATATTAGTTTCTATTTTGGGTTGGCCGATGATATCTACTCAGTACATGTTGCCCTGTACTGAGCCCTACTTGTGTTTTTCTTTGTTTTCTTTTTGTGGAGTGCATCGAGTGTACCAGCGAATTTGACTCGCCCTCAGCTCTATCCAGTCTCAGCATATCAGGTTTAAGGGTGAGCTATTTATTCGAGCTTGTGTTGGATTCTCTCGGTCATTACTTGATGTCTATAGTTTTCGGACACAAAATTACTTTATTTCATTTATTTCGGTGTCTTTGATACTCTTAGACTTAGTATTTAGAGATTAGATGTCCTTGATGTGATGACTTTCAGATTTTGGGGATGATAAGTGTTAGACTTTAGAGGTTTATTTGATTGGTTACTTTAATAAGTTTTGAGCTTCCGCATTATTGTTGTTATTCGTAGTTGAATTATTGATATATGTTGGGGTTTGGATTCCTTGGTTAGCCCACTTAGGAGGTTAGGTGTGGGTGCCACTCACGACTCATTTTGGGTCATGACATTTAGGCCTATTAGAAATAAAAGGAAGAAAACATCCAAATCCCCCCTAAGCTATGCGTGGATTTCCAACGATACACTTATTCTTTACAGATGTCCTATTACCCCCTTGAACTACTTTAAAACGGATCAAGTAACCCCCTAAGTGTTGACATGGCATAGAGAGTGCATTTCACTCTCTTTGAGAGGGTGAGAAGCAAAAAAAACAAGTAAAAAGAATATTTTTATTATATTTTCGTTATAATTTTAAATAGTATATTTTTCTTTTTTTCTTCTTGTTTATTTATTTTTATAAGGAAAATTACCTCTTTTAATGGAGGGGAATTACTTTCCCTTTCACTTCCATGGGAGAAGAAGAATAGCAGTCCCAACATCCCCATCTCTGATAGATGATAAATCTTAATATTTGTCGAAAAAATTCATCGAACGAACCGGCGATGAAGAAGAAATAATCACTCAACAATAACAAAGTTTATATTTGTGAAATCGACGTCAAAAATATGATGTTGGTGTTGGATTTTGTGGATTACTAAAGGGTTGGTGGAATGGAAGTAGGTGTAGAGGTGGGAGATAAAGATGAAAAAAGAAATGGCTAGTATGGAAGAAGAAAGGTATAAAAATGCTTCAATGGAGAAGAAAGTATTGGGGAAGACAACAAAATAAAGAGAGAATTTTTTTTTTTTAAAAAAATGGGACCCAAAAAATTTTATTTACCTCTAAATTAGAAATTTCACATATTAAAAAAATAAGTTAATTTATAAAAAAAATATTAAAAATATTAGTTTTATACTAGCCAATAAAAAAAAATGGCATGTGTATAATTTTATAATTCAATTTTTTCATTTTTATTTTTCACTTGCTTTTAGGAGAGTAGATTCACTCTCTCTGCCACATCACTCCTTAGGGGATACTTATTTCACTAGAAAGTTATTAAGGGGTATTTAAACATTCGTATAGTTTTTTAAGTGTTAAAGTAAGTTGTGCTGTAAAATTGAAGGGAATTTTTATGTGTTTTCTCAAAAAAAGTAAAACAATTTTGAGAATTGCTAAATGACTATAATTTGGCCAGAATTGTAAAAAGACTATTTTAACTTTTCTTGTTTCAAAATAAAGTCAAATCTTTATTATTATAATTTCCTAAATTTCAAAAAAATACGTGTAAACAATAATTATGTTTAATGAGTTAGAATTATCATTAATTATGTGAAGAAAATTATTTAACGGGAATCATAACGTGGGATCCATCACAATCTAACTTCACCTTCTTTTAATTCGTCCTAATTCACTCTTTTTTAATTCCTCTTTCTTCATCTTTTTTCTATTATCATTTCTCTTTTCTTTTCCATTACGTATAAAATTAATTCTATTATACAAATTCTAATTCCATAAGATATTACTATATAAGAAGAGTGAATAAAATTCACTCTTCTTTCGACACGTGGCACCATGGCCCACCTACTTTTATTTTATTTAAATCATATATCATATATATTACTATAATATAATAATATAATATATATATATAAATATATATAAATAAATAAATATAATAATATATTACTATATAAGAAGAGTGAATAAAATTCACTCTTCTTTCGACACGTGGCACCATGGCCCACCTACTTTTATTTTATTTAAATCATATATCATATATATTACTATAATATAATAATATAATATATATATATAAATATATATAAATAAATAAATATAATAATATATTACTATATAAGAAGAGTGAATAAAATTCACTCTTCTTTCGACACGTGGCACCATGGCCCACCTACTTTTATTTTATTTAAATCATATATCATATATATTACTATAATATAATAATATAATATATATATATAAATATATATAAATAAATAAATATAATAATATATTACTATATAAGAAGAGTGAATAAAATTCACTCTTCTTTCGACACGTGGCACCATGGCCCACCTACTTTTATTTTATTTAAATCATATATCATATATATTACTATATACTACTCGAGATTTGAAATAATTTTCTTGGATCTTGTTTAATTTTTGCCTTTCAATATCACCAAACAATTGTCAAATCAATCCCTAAGGGTTGTTTGGTGTGAGGGATAAAAATAAATAATGATGGGATAAATTTTTTATATCTTGTTTGGTTGTCATATTTGGAATAACTTATCCCACCATTTATATCATAGTGATGGGATAAGTTATCCCATATACATGGTGAGATAAGTGTTGGGTTTTAGCAAGGTGTGAATGGGAAATAAGAATGAGAAATTGGGAAATGTGGGGGAACCAATTTGGAGGGAAAATGAAAAGTCATTTCTCTCATATTGGTAGAAGAAAGAGAAAATGTTGTCCTTATATTATGAAACACTTCATTTAACTCTTAAAGGGTTAAGAAGAAGGTGCCCATCGCGCCATCTTCATCGCTCGCTTGACCTCGGTTCAGATTTTGGATTTTGGATTTTGGATTTGGCAAATGATGTGATTGATTGATAATATTTTTTGACAAAAAATTATTTAATCAATCTCATTAATTAATTTCATTTTCTCTTATAAATTAATTTAGAATGTTAATTAATTAACAAAATTACTTTCGCATAACAGAATTATTTGAAAATTCGCGTCGCTCGACCTCGATTCGGGATTTTGGATTTTGGATTTGGATTCGGGATTTCGGATTTGGAATTCGGCTTCGGCCATTGTCGTTGCTCGCTTGACCTCGGTTCGGATTCGGAATTTGGGATTTTGGATTTGGATTTGGATTTGGCAAATGATATAATTGATTGATAATATTTTTGGACAAAAAATAGTGAAGTTTGATGTACCGCTACTTCTCTAATAGTTAATCCGTTTTATCTTGGGAGGAATTAATCTGCAACCTCGGATACTTGAGGGGATTAAATTTCTTAAGGAAACACAATGAGTTCAGTAGACTCAGATTATTTATTTTCTGTTTGTTTCATCATTTTTCTTTTTTCTGTTTCTGTTTTTCCTTACCTGAATATAGGAGATAACAATAAGTTATCCTAGGATAGCTAACCCCAGGATAACTAATCCTGGGATAACTTGTTCCTAACCAAACGACCCCTGAAAGTCTTGTCCCTTTCCCAATTCTCCTTTTCTTATATACAGGACTCAAATGTAATTTTGCCGTGTTCGATATTCTTTTGGAGTTCGATTAGTTAAAATTCATGTCAGAAGTCTTATTTTAGTGTGTAGAACATTCTCAATCAGAGACAACGATTCCAATTTATCTTAGATTTTGATATTCAAAGCAAATTATAAAGGAAAAAAAAGGTGATGTCCTTATATTTGGGAGTTATACTTCTAAACATTGGTAGTGTATAATAATAATTTTTATATTAATTATCAGATCATTCAAAAGATAATTATAAATAATATAACATACATAATATACGAAGGTGGATGAGGAAAATAGTACATGGAAATTTTCAACCAAAGTGTAATAAATGTTACTAGAAAATAAAATTTATAGCTAGTTCTTAAAGCATCCATTTGTCGACTTGTTTATATAATAGAGTAGTTGAATACTCAAAAATTGAATTATTCCACACGCAAGTGAAATTATTGAAAAGGTAGGGCAAGTGTTATTTTTTTTCTAATCATCTAGTATTTCACATTCATAGTTTCTGTACTTTCTGATATCTCAAGTTTCGAATTCTTTTTATATATTTTCCGTTACTTACTAAACTATCTAACAATTTGATGAAAATCATCATACATCAAGAAAATATTTTCCAACAATCTCATGAACATGTCGCATTAACTTTCTTTCGTGGATTTTTTAATTTCATTCATTCTACCACACTCGTTTTATAATAGGATTAGTGCTAGTGGTTGATATATAATATTGAGAGAGATGAGAGATGCCCTAATGATGGAGATGTGTGGGCCAAAAGGAAAAAGGAAGACACCATGAAGTTCTTCAAAGGAATATAAACTCAAAATATATATGTCCAAAACTTTTCAAGTTTAATTTTATTAATTTATTATATTGTAACTACCAATTAGCATAAAGCACATTACAAGTTCAATAATATTGTTTGATGAGTTGTCTTTTCATCTTTTCTATTATTCTCTTATCACTAGGATGATGATTCATCTGTCTTATCCAATTAACCTATTTCAAATTAATATAATAGATATCATGAGAGTTGTTATTAATAGGGAGAATTAACGTAAATATCTCTAAACTCAACGTGAATTATTAATTTTATTCTTAGATTATTTATCTTTAAAATGTCATTTATTTAACTAACTGGACTTAAAATATACATCCTCAATCTTGCAACATGATTGAAGTAAACCCCTAATTCCTAAATGCTCGTCAAGTTTAAGGTGTTGTCAACACTTTTTTCGGCTTTTTATTAAGAGCTCCATTTTGAGACCACTTGCTATGTCATGTGGCAGATCGGGGGTGTATCTAAGTTTAGTTGGTCAAGTAAATGAGTGTTTTTAATGCTATCAATATTTCGTGGACGAAACTAATAATTTCCTTCAAGTTCAGAAGCGTTTTCAATATCCCTCTCTTGTTAGTATGTTGGACAAAGATAATAACTTCAGAACAAAATTTGAGATTAACTTTAATTCATGTTGAATTTGAGATATTAGCTAAATTTGAAATTAATTTATGCGACAATTTAAACTGATTTGGTGGAAGGAATTACCGTTTCATATAAAAGGTGAAACAACACAATTCTGATGAAATATTTTTACTTATTTCATCCTGCTTACCAAATGACTTCAATAGAGTACTAAACCCATAAAAAGTCAATCAGAGTCATATATTTTATATACACATTTTTTTAATCTAATCATATAATATAATTTTTTATGAAAAAGTATCAATACATATAACTCTACTTGTAACTTTTATTATTCCACAAAATAGCTGGCACCTCCGATACCAAATGATTAGAAAAAAGAAAAAAACTATTAAATAGAAATATGGAAACACTAGCTTTACAATTCCAAATTAAAGTTACAACACTTTTTTCATAATGGTTAATTTTTTTTTGTGCTGCAGACAAAACAACTACCTCAACATTCAAAATAATAGAGTGTTAGCCTTTATGCAACAAGCTGGAAAATTTCTTCTAAAAAGTATAGTATTATTAAGTATAAGTTATAACTTTTATTCTTCTTGAAAAAACAACTAAAAGGGAATAAAAAGTAGATCTTTCCAACAACAAAAATTAGATGGAAAAAATTGGTATATATATAATAATAATATAGAAACTTTTAGTTTCCTTGGAAATTTCAAGAATTTATTCCCTTTTCCTACCTTTTATCCTTTATCTTTAGGTATTTCCCCCCTTTATTTATGGTATACTAGTTATTAGGTTCCCGCGCCAGCGCGGGCCCAATGTATATTACTTCCTCCGTCTCATTTTATGTGAGGTAGTTTGATTCGCCACGGAGTTTAAAAAAGAAATGAAGACTTTTAAAATTTGTGGTCCAAAATGAATGATATAAATTTGTATGACTGTAAATTATTTCATTAAGGGTAAAATAAATATTTTATAATCAAATTGTTACTTAATATAGAAATGTGACATTCTTTTGGGACTGACTAAAAAGGAAAGTAAATAACATAAATTGGGAGTAGTTCTTTGTTTCAATTTATGTGACACCGATGAAATTTGGAGAGTTATATAATTTTTTGTATGTGATTTTGTTAAATATATTTTGAAGTTGTTAATTTATTGTGATTTATAGCACTTCTTATATCATTTTCAAATAATATATATTACTCTTTCTGTTCCATTTTATGTGACGTAGGTACTTTTACGAAAGTCAACTAAATTTCTTATATGATTCTTCAATATTTTTAGTTGTTATTTTACTTTAATTTACGTTACTTTTTATGTTATTTTCAAACAAACTTCTTTTGTTTCAATATGGAATTAAAGAGTCAATAAAATTTCTTTTATGATTTTTAATTATGTTTTTTTAATATCTTATATTATTACATTGTGATTTTAAGTACTTTTTATGTAATTTTTAAATCTAGAACAAATTAAAAGAAAAACAAGGAAAAATTTAAATGAAGAAAGTACTAAAATTTTCAAATAATCATATTTCTATATTAAAATGTTAAAAACTTTAAAACTCCACATATATGCAGAAAATCATATACGGAAGACAAAATAATTTTTAAAATATATATTAAAGCTCTTTCTAATAATATCACATATTTATTCTATTTTTCAAATAATATATATTTCTCACTCAATCTCAATTACGCAGTACATATGAAATTTCGAGAGTTAATCAAATTCTTAGTACTATTTTAAACTATATTTTAGTACTATTTATATAATTTTCAAATAATATATGTTACTCACTCTATTATATTATGCAATACATGTGAAATTTCAAGAATTAACCAAAATTTTAATATTTTAAATTGATTTTTAGTACTATTTTTGTAGTAAATAGAGGAAGTTGAAGAAGAAGGGCAAATCGGTCAATTGACTGACTAACCCTAAGCTCCTAAACATTCTCACTTCTAAATGGAAGCACGGGCACAATATCCGTTAAATTGTTAATTATTATGATTTATAATATTTTTTACATTATTTTCAAATAATATATGTTATGTATTTTTAAATACTTTAAGTTGTGATTAATAATATTCTTAACGTAATTTCAAATAATATATGTTACTCCATTTGTCCCAATTTATGTGACACATGTGAAATTTTGAGAGTTAATATGTTTTTCAAATATTGTAAGTTGTTAACTATTGTGGTTTATGGTATTCTTAATGTAATTTTTCAAATAATATATGTTATTCCCTTCGTCTTAATTATACAATTCGCGTAAAATTTTGAGAGTTAATCGAATTTGTAATATTTTAAATTTATTTTTTAGTACTATTTAAAAAGGAAAAAATTAAAATATTACTATATAAGAAGAGTAGTAATTATATAGTAATTTTTCAAATAATATATGTTATTCCCTTCGTCTTAATTATACAATTCGCGTAAAATTTTGAGAGTTAATCGAATTTGTAATATTTTAAATTTATTTTTTAGTACTATTTAAAAAGGAAAAAATTAAAATATTACTATATAAGAAGAGTAGTAATTATATAGTAATTTTTCAAATAATATATGTTATTCCCTTCGTCTTAATTATACAATTCGCGTAAAATTTTGAGAGTTAATCGAATTTGTAATATTTTAAATTTATTTTTTAGTACTATTTAAAAAGGAAAAAATTAAAATATAATGAAAGAGGAGTGTATAAAAGTAGGTGGGCCATATTTGTGATAGGTGGGCCATCTTCAAAAACCAAATATAAAAGTAGGTGGGCCATGTTGGTGCCACGTGTCGAAAGAAGAGTGAATTTTATTCACTCTTCTTTCGACACGTGGCACCATGGCCCACCTACTTTTATTTTATTTAAATCATATATCATATATATTTATATACTATATAAGAAGAGTGAATAAAATTCACTCTTCTTTCGACACGTGGCACCATGGCCCACCTACTTTTATTTTATTTAAATCATATATCATATATATTTATATACTATATAAGAAGAGTGAATAAAATTCACTCTTCTTTCGACACGTGGCACCATGGCCCACCTACTTTTATTTTATTTAAATCATATATCATATATATTTATATACTATATAAGAAGAGTGAATAAAATTCACTCTTCTTTCGACACGTGGCACCATGGCCCACCTACTTTTATTTTATTTAAATCATATATCATATATATTTATATACTATATAAGAAGAGTGAATAAAATTCACTCTTCTTTCGACACGTGGCACCATGGCCCACCTACTTTTATTTTATTTAAATCATATATCATATATATTTATATACTATATAAGAAGAGTGAATAAAATTCACTCTTCTTTCGACACGTGGCACCAAGATGGCCCACCTACTTTTATACACTCCTCTTTCATTATATTTTAATTTTTTCCTTTTTAAATAGTACTAAAAAATAAATTTAAAATATCACAAATTCGATTAACTCTCAAAATTTTACGCGAATTGTATAATTAAGACGAAGGGAATAACATATATTATTTGAAAAATTACTATATAATTACTACTCTTCTTATATAGTAATATTTTAATTTTTTCCTTTTTAAATAGTACTAAAAAATAAATTTAAAATATTACAAATTCGATTAACTCTCAAAATTTTACGCGAATTGTATAATTAAGACGAAGGGAATAACATATATTATTTGAAAAATTACTATATAATTACTACTCTTCTTATATAGTAATATTTTAATTTTTTCCTTTTTAAATAGTACTAAAAAATAAATTTAAAATATCACAAATTCGATTAACTCTCAAAATTTTACGCGAATTCTATAATTAAGACGAAGGGAATAACATATATTATTTGAAAAATTACTATATAATTACTACTCTTCTTATATAGTAATATTTTAATTTTTTCCTTTTTAAATAGTACTAAAAAATAAATTTAAAATATCACAAATTCGATTAACTCTCAAAATTTTACGCGAATTCTATAATTAAGACGAAGGGAATAACATATATTATTTGAAAAATTACTATATAATTACTACTCTTCTTATATAGTAATATTTTAATTTTTTCCTTTTTAAATAGTACTAAAAAATAAATTTAAAATATTACAAATTCGATTAACTCTCAAAATTTTACGCGAATTCTATAATTAAGACGAAGGGAATAACATATATTATTTGAAAAATTACTATATAATTACTACTCTTCTTATATAGTAATATTTTAATTTTTTCCTTTTTAAATAGTACTAAAAAATAAATTTAAAATATTACAAATTCGATTAACTCTCAAAATTTTACGCGAATTCTATAATTAAGACGAAGGGAATAACATATATTATTTGAAAAATTACTATATAATTACTACTCTTCTTATATAGTAATATTTTAATTTTTTCCTTTTTAAATAGTACTAAAAAATAAATTTAAAATATTACAAATTCGATTAACTCTCAAAATTTTACGCGAATTGTATAATTAAGACGAAGGGAATAACATATATTATTTGAAAAATTACATTAAGAATACCATAAACCACAATAGTTAACAACTTACAATATTTGAAAAACATATTAACTCTCAAAATTTCACATGTGTCACATAAATTGGGACAAATGGAGTAACATATATTATTTGAAATTACGTTAAGAATATTATTAATCACAACTTAAAGTATTTAAAAATACATAACATATATTATTTGAAAATAATGTAAAAAATATTATAAATCATAATAATTAACAATTTAACGGATATTGTGCCCGTGCTTCCATTTAGAAGTGAGAATGTTTAGGAGCTTAGGGTTAGTCAGTCAATTGACCGATTTGCCCTTCTTCTTCAACTTCCTCTATTTACTACAAAAATAGTACTAAAAATCAATTTAAAATATTAAAATTTTGGTTAATTCTTGAAATTTCACATGTATTGCATAATATAATAGAGTAGTAACATATATTATTTGAAAATTATATAAATAGTACTAAAATATAGTTTAAAATAGTACTAAGAATTTGATTAACTCTCGAAATTTCATATGTACTGCGTAATTGAGATTGAGTGAGAAATATATATTATTTGAAAAATAGAATAAATATGTGATATTATTAGAAAGAGCTTTAATATATATTTTAAAAATTATTTTGTCTTCCGTATATGATTTTCTGCATATATGTGGAGTTTTAAAGTTTTTAACATTTTAATATAGAAATATGATTATTTGAAAATTTTAGTACTTTCTTCATTTAAATTTTTCCTTGTTTTTCTTTTAATTTGTTCTAGATTTAAAAATTACATAAAAAGTACTTAAAATCACAATGTAATAATATAAGATATTAAAAAAACATAATTAAAAATCATAAAAGAAATTTTATTGACTCTTTAATTCCATATTGAAACATAAGAAGTTTGTTTGAAAATAACATAAAAAGTAACGTAAATTAAAGTAAAATAACAACTAAAAATATTTAAGAATCATATAAGAAATTTAGTTGAGTTTCGTAAAAGTACCTACGTCACATAAAATGGAACAGAAGAGTAATATATATTATTTGAAAATGATATAAGAAGTGCTATAAATCACAATAAATTAACAACTTCAAAATATATTTAACAAAATCACATACAAAAAATTATATAACTCTCCAAATTTCATCGGTGTCACATAAATTGAAACAAAGAACTACTCCCAATTTATGTTATTTACTTTCCTTTTTAGTCAGTCCCAAAAGAATGTCACATTTCTATATTAAGTAACAATTTGATTATAAAATATTTATTTTACCCTTAATGAAATAATTTACAGTCATACAAATTTATATCATTCATTTTGGACCACAAATTTTAAAAGTCTTCATTTCTTTTTTAAACTCCGTGGCGAATCAAACTACCTCACATAAAATGAGACGGACGAAGTAATATACATTGGGCCCGCGCTGGCGCGGGAACCTAATAACTAGTTTTTTGATACATCTTATCAATGGTTTTATAATTTTTGAACTTATAAAATAACATTTATTTATTTCTATTACATACAAATATCAAATTCTAAAATCAAGCACTCACAAAAAATATTCATTAATATTTGTCACGCCCCGAGGCTACCCCCTTGACGTAACACGGGACCTAAGATCACGAGTGACCCCAAGCTAACCTTGAGTTGGCATATCATAAGCAAACTGGACATATCTATGAAAAGATGAACTAATTCAGAAGCTAAAATCTGAGATAACTGAATGATGGGGAATACCTAATAATGGTCTGAATATATATAAAGTTCTAAGAGTTTAGTGATACCGAATAATCACTCAAAAACTAACGCTGAATCTAAACTATGTCTGAAAAAGCCTTTACTGACTAGAGTTGCTGGGACATGTCCTCAGCTAACCCTAGCAAAATTGAAACTGAAATGAAAGACTAAATCTGAAAACATGTTTATTGTCCTCGAAGTATGAGGACTCACCATTGAAGCTGTTGAATGTGGATCGAAAATCGATCTATGTGTGATCTAAATGCTAAGGACCTGAACCTACATTATGAAAAGATGTAGCGCAGAGTAGAAGGCACTGAGCATGCAGGATATGATAAAAGTTGAACAAAACATATAAGCTGAACAAGCATAACTGAGCAATGACATAATCTGAACATGATGGAACTACTGAAATATACTAAAAAGAACTGAACTGAATGCAATGACCAAGTGTTAATCATGAAGATAACATGCTGAATTGTAAACTGATATAAATGCTGAAAAACCTGGTCAAATGCATTAAGAGTCTTATCGTGACAGCTACTATTAACCGACATAAAACCACGTGAGCTGAACGTGGAATCCGATGTATACGCCCCATCGAGAGGACCCAATATACCTTGCTAGATGTATAAAGACATGAATGACGTAATCACTAAATCTGATGCCCATAGATGGGACTTATAAACCTATGGGGGCACGTAGTTCTGGGACTATGAGGGTACGCTGAAACCCTAGTCCACTCGGTGCTAAGCGTACTCCCAACTAAATATGTATATGATACATTATGACTGAAATACTGAATAGCTCAAAATACTGACATGCAAATATGAGAATGTAACAATTATATACTGATACTGGTGACATTCAAAACTGGAGCATGTATATCTGTTTAACTGACCTAGCATGTGTAATTCATGAACTAAGAGAATCTACACAACTAGGGTTCTGAGTTTCATGCAA
>NW_006239133.1:1009846-1041697 GCF_000226075.1 Solanum tuberosum | reverse complement strand
TAAACTGAATGCAATGACCAAGTACTGATTATTAACATAACATGCTGAGACTGAATATTAAAGTATAACTGAAAACCTGTTCAAGGGCGCTAGAGTTTGATTGTGGGAGCTGCTACTAATAACCGACATAAAACCACGTGAGCTAATCGTGGGTCCGATGTATACGCCCCATCGAGAGGACCCAATATACCTTGCTAGATGTATAAAGACATGAATGACGTAATCACTAAATCTGATGCCCATAGATGGGACTTATAAACCTATGGGGGCACGTAGTTCTGGGACTATGAGGGTACGCTGAAACCCTAGTCCACTCGGTGCTAAGCGTACTCCCAACTAAATATGTATATGATACATTATGACTGAAATACTGAATAGCTCAAAATACTGACATGCAAATATGAGAATGTAACAATTATATACTGATACTGGTGACATTCAAAACTGGAGCATGTATATCTGTTTAACTGACCTAGCATGTGTAATTCATGAACTAAGAGAATCTACACAACTAAGGTTCTGAGTTTCATGTAAAGAACCAAGCAACGATTCCATGAAAACATGATAATCTGATTAGGAATACTCTAATAGCTAAATCACAACTAATATCTAAGGTTTTAGAAACCCTAGGTCTAAGAAAGATATAGCAAATCAAGAATCAGACTGAATTCTAGGGATCTAGTGGATAAAAGGAATCCACCAGTGAAATTCCACGTGCCTAGTGACGAAATTCACATAGAAATCTTTCGATTTCAGGGTTGGAACTGAAGAAAACTTGATGTGTTCTTGGAAGGGTTTGGGTCACCTCTTTTCTCCTCTTATTGCTCTAGTTTCTGGTGAATTTTGGTGAATAAAGGTTTTGGTTATGTTCTGACTAGGTTATTAGGCTTAAACTGAGTAAAACAACGTAGTTTAGGCATCAAATGACGTATTTTTAGGGTCCAACGCATAGGGGACAGGACCAAAACGATCCTGACTTAATTCTAACGAAGACCACCCATGGAGGGACCTACGGTCCGTCGTTTGACCTACCAGCCGTCGTTTGGGTTCGTCGTTAATGATCTGCCCGACTGGGCTTCACTAAAACGATCAAAACTTTTTACTCTAAGATCGGATTTTAGCAAACTCGGTGGCGTTGGAAAGAGGATTCAATTATCTTTCATTTGATAGGTCATGGGTCACCTAGTTTCTTTTGTTCTAAGAGTTATGACTGTTTGAAGTTGACCCAACAACAATTTTTCCCTCTAACTCGCTGCTGACCCTCACCTACGGTCAGAACTATGGTCCGTAAGTCCAACCACAGACCGTACTGGTCAACTGTGGGTAGGATCAGAGACTATAAAGATTTGGGTAAAGCTGTCAAAATGGGCTGGGCTAGCCCAACCCAATCCTAACGGGCTAGAGAGTTAAATGGGTTGGGACGGGCTTACCCTTTTAATTAAAGGGCCTATAAAATAGCAGCCCAACCCAGCCTTAAGCGGGCCACGGGTTGGGATGGGTTGGCCCTTCAACCAAAAAATGAACAATATTACTCTCTTAGAAAGAGTATCTAAAAGTATCGAACATTGATGTCTATGAACACGACATCAATACATATAAATTTTCATTTATGAATCACACACTTCGGTGAATACTTACAAAAATACATTTATGAATCATACACTTCGGTAAATACTTACAAAAATACATAATAGTCAACATAAGATTTAGCGAAAAAATGTTGATCGTTCCACCATTCCTCCCACAAAAAACTAGCTACTTTAAAAGACTTGATTTTTTATTTTTAAAAATATTTATTGATAAAAACTTTACAAATAAAACACTACTAAAAATATATATATATAAAATATTTTAATATTCATAGCCCATGGGCTGGCCTCTGAGGCTTGCGGGTTGGGCCTACGAGGCTAGCGAGCCAAATGAGACTGGGCTAAAAAGCCTCGTTCCTAAATGGGCCAAAAAAATTAGGCCCAACCCTACTTAATTCAAGTGTTGGGTTGGGTCGGCATAACGGGCCAAACCCATTTTGACAGCTCTAGATTTGGGCCTTAATGACGGAACCCCACCTACAATCCGTGGTACTACCTATGGTCCGTGGGTGGTTCCGTTGGTACTGGCACCAAATTTTCTAAAAACTAGGATTTTCTTCGTTTTGAGATCCGAGGTGTAACAATATCTAACTTCATAACACAAAATTTGTTGCGAATATATAATATTACATTTGTTTTCTTTATTTTTTTTATAGTATATCTAATACACCATCATTAATATTTAAAAATATATGATTTGTTTTTTTTCTTCACTAATATACTCATTTGTATATTATATTTCATAATCATCTTTTAAAAAGAAATAAAATAATTTTTGTATAATAAACTTTAAAGATTATTCTTTTCAGAAAATAACAAATCTTTTTTTGATAATGTTTGTACTTTTATATGATATTATATATATAAGATATATTTTGTGTAATAAATTTTAAAGTTGGATGACTTTTATGTAACAAAAAAAATAAGAAAGTATTTTTCCATAAATTTCTTTCATATTTTATAGCAAAAATATGACATGACGCTCTAAAATGAGCTAGTTACATTTTAAGATAATTTTAGAAACCTCCCAAAATATTTTGCTTCATAACACAAATTTGTTATAATTTAAATAGTATATATTTTTTTTTCTTTTTTTTATTTTTTTTTTTATATGGAAAATTACCTCTTTTAATGGAGGGGAATTACTTTCCCTTTCACTTCCATGGGAGAAGAAGAATAGCAATCCCAACATCCCCATCTCTGATAGATGATAAATCTTAATATTTGTCGGAAAAATTCATCGAACGAGCCGGCGATGAAGAAGAAATAATCACCGGAAAAGATGAACTCATCGACAAATTTGAAAATTTATTCTTGAGCTTCAAAGCTCTTTAACAATGGTTGTCAAGGGATTTGCATTTTCTCCTTATTTGTCAAATTGTTTCTTTAACTCAAATCAATTAATCTAGATGTTTTCAAACTAAAGAACTCAACAATGGGATTCCCATAAAGGATTCAATTTAGTCTCTACAAATTAGTAATTGAAAATGAAATTTTCATATTTGGATTCAAACCCAGCAACCACAATTTTATTTTATTTTGACAACTTTGTATGTTAATGGAGTTTTCTGATATTTGGCTTAAATCTTCACAACTAATTCGAAATCAATTAAAAAGTAATGTGTAGATTCAATACACCAAATCCAATCACATTCACAAACTTCTCAGATTTGCACAAATTCGATGAACACAATGAAGAACAATAAGTTTTTTCTTTTTCAAATTTTATGAAATTAATAAAGCCAACAAAACAATTGAAGGATTTAAGGTTAGTATTATAGAAATCTTTAGTTTGAAGGATCAATTTGTGTATATATATCAATTACAAAAAAATTTAAAAGAAAAAGAAAATAGGTAAAATAGAATAAAGATGAAAGAAGGATCTAAAAAAGTTGTTTTTTAAAATTGTATTATATAGCTGTCAGCGCGTGTCCACTACTTCAGGTTATGAATGTGGGTCTCTAGTTTTAGGGTGATATTTATACCGTTTTAAAGTAGTTCAAGGGGGTAATAGGACCCCCATAAAGTATAAGTGTGTAGTTGAGAATCAAATAATATGTTATAGGGTCATTTGACTATTTTCTAAAAAAAAAAGGCGTTATAATTTGGAATTTAGAAGATTTCTTCATATTAAAGTTGAAAATACTGTAAATATCATTGTTAATGTGACAATTCAATAAATCATTTCTTAATCATCTTACTTATTTGTAAAAAAAAAATACATTTAAATATCAATATAATATCAATTTAGAAAAATGGGAACAAGTTGAAGAGGAAGGGAGACGAAACCTAATAAAGGAGAAGTGAATGGAATAGGAAATAATAATAAATATTTCTCATGAATTTTTTAACATAGTTCATATCATTCGCTTCTTATTGAGCTTTATATATATGCTTTTATTTCACTTCTCTATTTCCCCTGAAGTGTATTGTCTTTAATTTTTATACTTTTAAAGTATTTTAATTTTATATTTTGTGCATTTGCATAGTAAAAATTTATTTTTACGTAGAAATAATATGAGAGCACATTTTAATATTTTTTGGTTATAAGCCCAAAATATAAGTTAGAAAATTTTAAGTTATATCTTTTGCTTTTTGGACTTAAAATAAGGTGTTTGAAATATTTTTTATTCTATTATAACACTAAAAAAATTTTAAAACTATTTCTAAACATGCATAAAATAAGTCCATCTAAGGAAGCTCTTACTCAATACTCTCTTTCTCATTCTATATATGTATAGGTATTTTTCACTATGAATTTGAGTATAAATTCTTCAAAACTGTTATGACAATCTTTTTTTATTTAATATGAAAAATACAACAAATCGACATAGTTAATCATTCGTAATATTTAAAATTATGATAGAAAAATATTTAATTTCTCAAATAGTACTCCTTTATATCCAAAGTTAAAAAGGGAAATATATGAAATGTACAAATTAGAGCTGTAATTTATATTTATAAAATTACTTTATAACCGTGCGAAGTGCGGACAATTTCACTAGTTATTAATAATGCATAATATTTAAGAAATCTATGAAAAATTATCGTCAAAGAAAAACTCACATAACAAAAATCAAAAGAGAGGGAGTATGTCACATTAACAATCTATTTTTATAATCTAATTTCATAACAAATAAAAATCACATAAATATGAAGTATGATATTTAATATAGTTTGAAACATAATTAACTTAGTATTTGATTTAATTTTCTACACAATTATACATACTTAATGTCAAAAACAAATTATTCAGAACATTTTATTATTCAATATATTATTCTATATGAAATAGAATGTGCTCTTTTACACGACTTCCTCTTTGCTCAAGAGGAAGGACAAGTTGGCAAGTAATTAATGGAATAGTGTGAACAAAATAGAAATATTGAAATAAAAAATTACAAGGAAAGTAGGAATTATTTGACTTCACGTTATATCAGATTCTAATACATCGCATAAGAGTCATGTATTCAAAAATAAGAGAGAGAGTGAGGAATATAACTTTTTTTGTAATTTTTTCAAATGCTAAGAAATTTTAAAGAATATGATAAAATAAATTGTGTATTTAAATATTTTTCTAAGTAGGAAATAAATTATTCATGTATAAAATTAATAAGATGTTTTTTGATAATTTAGAAACCCGCATAACTAATACATGTATAAGTTATGAGTGAATCTGTGTATCATTTTATGAAGGATAGAAGGTGGAATAACTAATGTCAGCATAAACTAATACATAAATACACTCATACCTAGTTCATTATTTGAACTTAAAGAGTTTTATAATGTATTTCACACAATGCAAAGTCATAATTTTTATTAAGAAAATAAAAAATATATAAAAAAAAACATACGAAGAAGTTGAAATTCAACACCGAGTACATATACCATATAATTTATTGAGAAACTATTTCTCAAAGGTACTTTTCATAAAAGGAGACACATAAATTCATGTAATTAATTAAATTATGTCAGCATATTTATTAGGTTTATTATTAATAAATTCTGTATTAAGATTTAAAATTGACAATCAATAAAGAGAGGTGAAATTGGATTGTACTTTGGTGTGACATGTGGGCCAATGGGCTAACTAAATGGGCTTTTTAGGGCCCACAAATAGCAGGCTTAAATTGGTCTGTCAGCTTGGAACGCGGGCTGCGGGCCCAATAAATGAGGCCCAGAATTGATTCTATCTCAAGTAGCAACAATAAATTAAGGGAGTTACATATTTGACCGTTCGATAAAAAATATTTACACTTTGTTTAGATTATTATTATTCGTTGTATTATATTGTATTGTTAGTTTAAATATAGTATTTGTTTTAATTATTACTTAAGTTTTATTATATATTATCATTTAAATCCATCGTCAAGTGACAACGAAAAGACCATTTTGTGTAACGATCAATTTGGTATGATCGTATCGTTACATTAATATTTTCTTCGCATCCGTCGTTGCTTATTATTTAATAATTCTATTTTATGATATGTTCTACATTTTCATAGTAGCTCTACTCCGTACCCTAGTTTTCTTGTAAGTTTATCATCAAATTATGGATGTGTGACACTGTGTAACGACGGAGAACGATACAATCTATCCAAAACATTGTATTCATTAGAAAATAATAAAGTACAATACAATACAGTACGATACATTATGAAACAATACATAATAACTATCCAAACAAAGTTTTAGGTAAGTGGTTCTATAGAGCTTACGACAAAGGATACCCTATGTGTAAGCATAATAATGAAAGGAGGCGAATCCTCATATGACCTATCTTAGTCACCAAACATAGTAGCATGATTTTTAGGCATTTACGATATTTTTTCATCATATCACCACTTGGATTTGAGGTTGAATTGTTTGTCATTTGCTTTTTTTTTTTTTGGTAAAGACTTAAGAGTGAATTTTTTTTGATTTACTTTTTTATTTTTCATTTAAGGCTTTGAAATAGTGTGTGTAACAAACTTCATTGATTGCTTGTTTGACATAATCTAAACATGAGATTATCTATAATAGAAGTGATGTCATTTTAGTGATTTTGCATTAAAAATATCTTTACAAAATGTTTGGAAAGATAAAATACATATTATAATGATTTAAATAAGTTTTTTTTTTTTTTTATATATATACTAGATGGGTATGTCCCATGTCAACACGGCCCCAACAAATTATATTTTCAAATGGTAGATGTGCATAGTCATTAATCAAGACCTTCAAGACAGAAAATCTAAAACTATACAATTTTTGCCAGCAGAATTCATATACATTAATCTATCCTATATAAGTGTCTTCATAAGTTTTTGAAATACACATATCAAAGCTACCTTGCTAATTTATCAACGTAGGTTCTTCTATATCCATATAAAATTTTCATGGCTCAATCATTTCTCAACTCTATTTTCGAAAAGTTGGTCTATCATCTTTGCTTGTAAAATTTGTTTATGCAGTAAAAGAAGTATTGAAATTACACATTGAGAGCAAACAAATCAATCTCCACAATGAATTACACTTTCCTTTTCTGCATTTTATACTCATAAATTAAATGAATGTCCACTGTTGATTGCAAGACTCTTGTGTATTGTCGCATTTTGCAATCCTAGTTGTTGTAGTTTTGATATACCACAAAGAGAAATTTTATAACTTGTCACTCTATAACTATTATTTGATGTGCTGCATACTTTGCTAACTCAAATTCACCTAAAAACAATACTTAAGAAGAAGAGAAATGATAAAGCAATCAAAATTGTTTGTTCCTTTGGCACACCTTGATATAGTGTAACACCCCGTATTCGAAAACAAACCAAATTACAGAATTTCAGAATCTACAGGTGCCACCTACGGACCGTAGGGTGACCCATGGTCCGTGCTGGTGGTTCGTGGATGGTCACTGCAGCCCTCCTCCAAGAAGCCTTAGAAAAATCAGCTAAGTGCTGACCCACGGCCAGACCTACGGTCCGTAAGCCAGGCCACGGTCCGTGGTTCACACCTGAAACCTCCCCCAGAACCCTGCCTAGAAATTTGGCTAGGGGTCAAGCCATGCCAGAACCTACGGACCGTAGGTTAGACCACGATCCGTGGTCCAGGGTCGTGGATTAGACCCTCAGAAGTCCAGCTTCAGTACTGATTGATGGACGACCAACACGGACCGTCAGTTGATCGACGGTCCGTCGGTCACTCCGACAACAGTTAAGTCAGGGGTCTTTCGGTCTTTTCCTATTTCGTTGGACCCCTAAACTACGTTGTTTACACCCTAAATTATGAGATTTTAGTCAGTTTAAGCCTAGAAACATAACTAGAACTTACCTAAGGCAAATCATTAATCAAAAACTTAGAAAATTAGAGCTTGAGAGGAGAAAAGAGGTTAAGAACCCTAGTTCAAGAACGCATCAAGATTCCATCAGTTCCATCCCCGAAATCGAAAGATTTCTCCATGGAATTCGTCACGAGGCATGTGGGATTTCACTAGTGGGTTCCTTTCGCCCATTAGGTCTCTATATTTCAGTCAGATTCTTGATTCCCTTATCATGACTAGACCTTCAGTCAGATTCTTGATTTCAGTCAGTTTCTAGAACTTCAGTAGATTATCATGAATTAGTTATTTATATGTTCCAAATCAGATTATCATGTTATTACTTCATTTCTTGCATGAATTTCAGAACCCTAGCTATGTATTTCTTTAGTTCTTGAATTACACATGCTAGGTCAGATATTTCAGTTATTTCAGATATACATGCCTCAATTTTTGAATGTGTCATTATCAGTTTATTAATGTGCATTCTCAGTTTGCATGTCAGTTTGAGCTATCCAGAAAAATACAGAAATTTAGTCATAATGTGCTAATCACTTAATTTATAGGGAGTAGCATAATATCGAGCTGGACTAGGGTTCAGCGTACCCGAATAGTCCCAGAACTACAAGCCACGAAGGCTGTAAGTCCCCTCTGTGGGCATCATTTTAATGATCACACCAGTATGCCTCTGTACCTTTAGCCGGGTATATTGGGTCCTCTCGATGGGGCGTATACATCGAACTCCACATTTAGCTATCGGTTATTAGTAGCTCCTACAGTTCAGTGAGACTCCATTGCATTGACCACATTTCAGTATAGTCAGTATTCAGTTTCAGCATGTTATAAATTGGTCATTGCATGTAGTTAGCTCAGTATTCAACATCTATATCATGTTCAGATGATGCTCTTGCTTTATTGCTTGTTCAGTTATATGTTTATTTTAGCTTTACTCTATCCTACATGCTCAGTACCTTTCAAGTACTGACGCATTCTTTGTGCTACATCTTCTCGTAATGTAGGTTCAGGTCCTCAACAGTCAGATCATGCATAGATCGGTTCCCAATCTTCAGTCCAACAACTTCAGTGGTGAGTCCTCATTCTTCAAAGACTAGTGACATGACTATTTTATCGCTTTTAGTCTTTAGTTTTTTTTTTTACAGTTTTGCTAGATCTAGTTGGGGTATGTCCCAACATTTCTAGTTAGTTTAGAGACTTATTTCAGACATAGTTAGTTTCAGCTTTAGTTTTAGAGTTTGATTTCTCTTTTGTATTCAAACTCTCAGCTTTTATATATTAAGACAATATATGGGTATTCCCCATTATTTTCAGTATCTCTTATGATTTAGCTTCCGCACAGTTTTATTATTCAATTTATCCATAGTATGCTCATGTTCAGTAGGGTTAGCTTAGGGTCACTTGTGGTCCTAGGTCCCGTGTTCGCATCTCGGGGGTAGCTCGGGGCGTAACAAACTTAGTATCAAAACCTTAGGTTTAAGTGTTCTAGGATGTCTGAAAAGCCGCACTAGGTAGAGTCCTTTTCATGGGTGTGTAGTGCGCACCACATCTAATGAGAGGGAGGCTGCATAATGTTTTAGGAAAAATCTTCATTTTCTTGTTACTCTTATCGTGCGTAAGGTATGATCTAATTCCGTTCTAACTCCACGTTCTACGTTTCAGTGATCATGCCTTCTCGTAGAGCTAACGCCAGGAATGCAAATGCCAGGAATGCAAATGCAGCTCCTCAAGTCCCAGATGAGGAAGTTTCAAATGCAGAATTCTGGAACGCCATTCAGATGTTGGCTCAGAGTGTGGCCAACCAGAACAATCAACGGGTTCCAGTTCAGGCAAATGCTAATGTTGGGACAGCTGTAGCTAGAGTTCAGGATTTTGTTAGGATGAATCCATCAGAGTTCTTAGGATCACAAGTTAGAGAAGATCTGTAAAACTTTATTGATGAGGTCAAGAAGATCTTTGAAGTGATGCAGGTAACTGGAATGATCGGGTTGAGTTGGCATTTTACCAGCTTAAGGATGTAGCTCATATCTGGTATACTCAGTGGAAAGAGAACAGGGGTACAAATGTAACTCCTATCACTTGGGATTACTTTAGTGAGACCTTTCTGGATAGGTTTTTCCTAAGAGAGTTAAGAGAGGCAAAAGCTCAGGAGTTCATGAACTTAAGGCAAGGTAACATGATAGTCCAAGAGTATGGTCTCAAGTTCACCCAACTCTCCAGGTATGCTCCGCTCATGGTGGTTGATTCCAGGGCCCAAATTAACAAGTTTCTATATAGAGTGTCGGACTTGGTGAAAACAGAGTGCAGAAATGCTATGTTGCTGGAAAACATGAATATCTCTAGGCTCATGACTCGTGCTCAGCAGGTTGAGGGTGATAAGCTTAGGGAACATGCCAAGGAAAATAAGAAGGCTAGGACTGGGAACTATGAGTATTCTCAACAGAAATCGGGTGGTGGAAATTGCTCGCAGGGTCAGCAGAAATTTTCAACCCCAACCCATTCATCAGCTAGTGTTCCATTCTCCAACTTCAGACAAGATCAGAAAAGTAGGGCATCAGGCTCTAAGTCTTAGGGAAGTATTTCAAGTACCAAACCCTACCCAACTTGTCCTAAGTGTGGTAAGAATCATCCGGGCGAGTGCCTTGTAGGAAAGGAAGGATGTTTTGGGTGTGTTCAAACTGGTCACAGGTTGAGGGATTGTCCTTCTAAGCAGGGTCAGAGAGGCAATGATAATAGAGCCCAATCTACCACTTCAGCAGCGCTAACAGGTCACCCGACTCAACATGGTAACTCATCTGGTACAGGTGGTGGACAACACCAAAACATGTTATATGCTCTTCAGGCTCGCCATGATCAGGAAGATTCTCCTGATGTAGTCACTAGTACGTACGAGTCTTTGATCTTGATGTTTATGCATTGTTAGATTCAGGGGATACTTTGTCTTTTGTAACTCCTTATATAGCAGTCAACTTCAATATTAGTTCAGAAACTCTCTCAGAATCCTTCTCAATCTCTACTCTAATCGGCGACCCAGTTATAGCTAGATGGGCATACAGAAATTGCCCTGTCACAGTCTCCTAGAAAGTCACCTCAGCAGATCTTGTAGAGTTAGAAATGGTAGACTTCGATATCATTCTAGGCATGGACTGGTTACATTCTTGTTATGCCTCAGTCGATTGTAGAACTAGGATTGTTCGCTTCGAGTTTCTAGACGAACTAATCTTAGAATGGAAGGGTAGTAGCTTAGCGCCTATGGGTCGATTCATTTCTTACCTTAAGGTCATAAAGGTGATCTCTAAGGGTTTTCTCTATCATCTAGTTCGGGTTAAGGATTCAAGTTCCAAAACCCCAACTCTTGAGTCAGTTACAGTAGTCAACGAGTTTCCAGAAGATATCCTTCCAGATACCCAACCTATTTCTATTCCTCCTTACAGAATGGCTCCAACAGAGCTTAAGGAATTGAAAGAACAGTTTGAAAGACCTTCTAGATAAGGGCTTCATTAGACCTAGTATTTCGCCATGGGGTGCACCAGTGTTGTTCGTAAAGAAGAAAGATGGTTCTCTCCGAATGTGCATTGACTATAAGCAGTTGAACAAGGTCACAATCAAGAATAAGTATCCCATTCCCGGGATTGATGACTTGTTTGACCAACTTCAGGGTGCTAGTTATATATAAAAACACGTTGAAACCCTAAGAACAATATAGAGAAGTAGCCCAGCAAGAAAACACATGCATAACTCTTCATGATGCTCAAGTTTGATTTCTTGCAATCACATATTGCTATTTTTTTAAGACTTCCTTTTTGTCTTAAACCGGCCTAAACATCTAAATCAAGATGAGTCAAAAATGTAAATTTAGCCTTAAAAGTTATGTTTAAATAAAATTTATTATAATTATTAATTTTATTTTAAAAGTTTTTATATTTTAGTTAGATATTGCGTAATTTGATTTTTATTTTTATTTTGTACAACAAATCATTGAAAGAAAACGTATTTACACAAATTATTAAAATTATTCTAAAAGTGTTGAAAAATAAATTAAGTTTTCACTTTATTGAACATGCCAATTAGAAGATCATTTTTTATTTATATAATAATTCGTATTAATTTTAATTATAAACACATGTTAAAATCACCAATATTATAATGATTGTTACCTTTCGAAGACGACATTGAAAATTAAACAATATTTTTTAACCTTAAACATCTTGAAGGTGAGCCAAGTAGGCCAAACAACCATTCCCCACTATACTTGTAGCTCTAATAAAATATATAATTTTTGTTGGCTTAGGCCTGTACACACCTTCCCACTCTAATTTTTCACTACCCGAGATTTCTAGAGTTATAGTTCCTTGAGTTTTTGAAGCTAAGTCTTAAGTTCTCCCAACTCTATCAGAGTCATGAGATATGAGGAATAGAGATTGGAAGAGTGATTGACTCCAACTCAATGAAAAAATCTCTATCTCTATCTCATAGCGTACCAGGTAAATCAGTAGAAAATACCTCCTGAAATTATGAAAATATAGGGATTGATCCGAAAGAAGGGACTTCGCATTAACATCCCGAAGATGAGCAAGTAGACCAAACAATCCTTCCCCATTAACCTTCTAGCCAGAATAAAAGATATATTTTTTGTTGGCATAGGCATGTACACACCTTTCCACTCTAACTTATCCTTATTCAGAATTTCTGGAGTTACAATCTTAGCATTACAACTTAGCACAACAAAATATAGTGACAACCAAGTCATACCTAAGATCACATCGAAGTCTAACATATCAAATATTATCATATCTACCCAAGTTTGATAACCCACAAACATCACAAAACAAGAACGGTACACATGAATTACTATCATAAACTCTCCAATCGGGGTAGAAACATGAATAGAGGCATCAATAGTATCACACATTGAGTCAAGTCCCGAAGAAAACTTAACAGATACGTAAGAATATGTAAAATACGGGTCAAATAGCACATAAGAAATTCGGTCATAGACAAGAATATTACCTATTATTACGGTGTCAAATACCTTAGCCTAATTTCAAAAAGGCATAACATGGAGCTCTATTATCATTCCGAAAAACTCATCTACCTGATTGCACCGCTGCCCGCCTTGCTGAAGTCATATGCACATATAAGACCTAAAAGTACTGTTTAGTCCCTTTACATAAAAATGAATACTCTTCTCCTTGGTGCTCACAAACTGAGTAACGTAGTGGGACAAGGTATGAAACTTGTGCGCACAAACTAAGTAACGTAGTGGGACAAGGTATGAAACTTAGTCTCATATGTTGCTACAAACATGTTACCCTGCTCAAGAGCCATGTATTCATCTTTCTTACGATCTCGCAGAGTGTGGGGTACATACTTCTCCAAAATGAGAGCATGAAGCTGAGTCCAGGTCAATAGAGGCAGATTAGATAAACGACATTTCACGTAGGCCTTCCACCACTGCTTAGCCTCTCCCTGTAATGGGAATGTGATAACCTTAACCCCCTATTGTTGTACAATGCCTAGCTTATGAAACCTCTTATAACAATTCAAAATGAACTTAAATGCATCCTTACTCTCTGTACCTTGGAACACTGGAGGCTTCAATTTCTAAAACTTAGTCTGCATTTCAAGTTATGTTTCAACCATCGCAAGACCTAGCAATGGATGTAATAACACATCATCGTTCGAAGCTTCATCCATCTTAGGAACAATAGTAGCAATAGGATAAATACCCGGGGTCTTAGTAGATGGGAGTGGCTCTAGTACCTTCCAACCCACTCAGAAAATCTAACATTTGTTGAAACCATCCAAAATCCATAGGGGAAAAACCAGCAAACCCAGCCTACGATCTTACCTTTGTCTCAACTTCCTCTTCAAACTCTATCTCAATCGTTTATTCGACATAATCCAGGAGTGGAGGAGGGGACGCCTGCCTTGGCCCATTTGCTGCCTTTCTACACCTGGTGGGTGTTGTTCTCCATCTTCCCTTGTCTCTACCTCTGCCTCTATCGCATCCTCCAACCAATTACCAATCAATTTGTAACCAAGCAAAAAACTAAAACATCTAAGCTAACTGTTTAAAACAATAAAAGAATAATTTTCCATAAGCAAGATCCATTATCATAAAATAACTTTGCAAAAATAATCTCCCTAAAAACTGAAAGTCGTGTACCAAAACTCTAAGTATATTGGGGGATGCAACCCTAAATAAGAAAAAACATAAGTCTAAAGATATTATGTCCAAACAAATGAACTAAGAATATATGAGGAATTTGGGGCAACCCAAAAGAAGTAGCTCACCCTTTGATTCAAATATCGCGTGTCTCACAATTGAGGTCTTGTAATAGCCGTCTGAATATGTCATGTACTCAACAAAGAAAGAGAAAGTGCAGTATCACTACACAACCACAATGTATTGGTATGATCATCGGTTAGTTCCACATATATGAATGTAAACACATAACTAAATCATAGTAATTACAATACAATACATACATTAGTCCAATCATCAATTCAACCAAACTCTCAGTTACCTTCCTTAATAGATACATTTAATGAAACATGTCTCACATGATCACTAACATGTCCGGTTCACTCAAGGAATCAACATACAAGAGAATAACCAACACACACCAGGTGTAGTGCCCGATCCAACCATTACTAACTTGTACCGACATGGTACATGAGACAACTAATATGATATTCCACACCATGTGTGGTACCTGTTCCAAGCCATTCCCATGATCACCACGCTCAAATCAAGGTTTTGTCACCATTAATTCAAGTCAAAATTCTCCCTTAAGATAACCACCATTGATTTTAAGGTCCAAAAATCAAATTACTACATTAGGAAAAGTAATTAACTTACCTTTATCGAAGAATTTAATGAAAAACTAAAGAAGACAACTTAGATTGCCCCTTTCTCTTCCCAAAAATGAGTTAGTAGAATCATGACCGCTTTTTAGACTTTTCAAATTCGCGACTTACCCCGCTATAGCAGACCAACTGTTATAGAAACTTGCATAGAGACAGAAACTCGTAAATCTTCTCAAAAGCCTCCATTTTGCAATACACCTTCGAACCTTGACATTCTAAACTAACTCTTTCACGCTAAGTTTGATATTGGGAGTTCTACTTTCTTGAATACACTTCTGAATAGCCTTACGAACTCCTTAATGTCTTTGCTAATAGAAAAATCAATCCAAGCTTAGATATTTTACCCAATACTTTCTTGAATTTCCCTAGACTTTACCTTGCTCAGATTTCGTTTAAAATTGTCATAGCCAAGTTTGATATTGGGAGTTCTACTTTCTTGAATTCACTTCTGAATAGCCTTACGAACTCCTTAATGTCTTTGCTAATAGAACATCAATCCAAGCTTAGATATTTTACCCAATACTTTCTTGAATTTCCCTAGACTTTCCCTTGCTCAGATTTCGTTTAAAATTGTCATAGCCAAGTTTGATATTGGGAGTTCTACTTTCTTGAATTCACTTCTGAATAGCCTTACGAACTCCTTAATGTCTTTGCTAATAGAACATCAATCCAAGCTTAGATATTTTACCCAATACTTTCTTGAATTTCCCTAGACTTCACCTTGCTCAGATTTCGTTTAAAATTGGCATAGCCAAAAAAATTTAAGCTACAACTCAAAAAGTTTTCTTACACAATTCTTTAACCGTTGACCTACCTATAAGGACTGGAAGGGGTCGTTACAATCTCAAGAGAAGTTTTCTTTTGTTTTTAGCACATCATTGTTTGAAATTCCTTTCAAGAAGTTGAAAGTTTATCTACTATGCCACAAATAATAAGTTTATCTCAAATTTTAATCTCTTTGGTCCTGAACTCTCCAACAATCATTGTAAAGTCTTGAGCTTGATCTACCTTTGATTTGTTGTCCAACATTTGAAAATAAAAATATTTGCTAGTAGCATATTTTTTCGCTCCAACCTCTTCGATATCATACTTACTCAACAATCATATTCAAGTGTTTTTTGCACTAGAGTAATTTCTATCACAATAATCATAAAAATAATCAGGTAGAAAATTAAAAATATAATATCGACACTTATAGGAATTATCATCATATTTTTTCACCTCTCTTGAAGAGAAATAAGTTCATCATCATTTATGGAGGTGCTTTCTACCTTATTAGGATTCTTCTCAACTAGCACATAAGAAACATTGAAAAGACTTAAGTTGAAAAGTGTTTTACTCGTTCATCTCTTGAAATAAGTACTATTGAATCAAAATGGCTTGCTGAGAACTCCTATCTTAACATTCCCGAATTTTTCAATTGTTTCCAGCAATCTCCTTAAAATTGTTGATGAAACTACAAATTACAATTGAAAAAATGAAGAAAATGAATCTTCGGGTTGAAGCGCAGATATTCGTTTTCTTTAAGGAGATTAAGTTCACTTAATAAATATTTTCACCGATTCAACAATTTATCCTCTTAACTTGTTCTCTCCAGGATACAATGATATAATAACAATGTATAATTCAACAAACTTTAATGAAAGATTGGGAAGCCCAAGTACTTCTCAAAGTATTACATACTTCAATATTTAGAGAAGACGACTTCAGTTCTGCTATGATTAATTTTCTGCCAAAAGTTAGCATTGAACTTGTTCAGGGTGTTAATAATGGTAATGCAATTCCTAGGATTAGCTCTAAAGAATAAGGGGAGATCATCGGCAAAGAAAAGGTGGGAGATCCTTGGGCCACTGATGGTAACATTATTGATTAGTGTTCAATTCTTAGTTCAAACCTCAAGGTCAATATTTTTGGAAAGCCTCTCAATACACATAATGAAGAGATATGGAGACATGGGGTCGCCCTGTCTAATGTCGAAGATTGTAAAGTCAATTTTTTCCCCTTGAATCCACATTTTTTCCATGTTATTTCAGTAGTTATATCATGTTACCATTCTTTGTTGACCAAATCAACTTAACATGTTCAATGATATATGGAACAAAATAATGTTTTTGAACTAAGGTCCCAAACTCTTGAAGTAGCTTTACACATACCATGAACTTTTGACTTTATTAAGTCGATTTTGAATTGATCTGTTAAAATTTTACTTAAAATGGAAGAAATATGTGTTGGGAAAATCATTTATAAAGAAGTGAAATACACATATCATTGTACATATTTATGCCTCATGGGCCTTCTACCTCCATGCAGCATTCCTCTGTCAAGCTTTCGCCCATTGCGAAAAATATCCCATCACTGCCTCCCGCATGAATCAAAATAACTAAAAAAAAATAATCACATGTATCAAATTAAACTTTGACTATTTTAGTTTTATCGGTTGAGATGATATCCAATGACTATGACCTCAACAAACAAACCCACATACAATGATTCACATTGATCATTCATATAAATTTGCAAGTTATTATTTCATTGGTATAATGTATTATTCAAAATCATTGTTCGACTAATATAAATATTAGTTTACATAAATAGGTACTACGCGCACATCGGCACATGTTGACAAATTAATATATAAGAGAAGTAAATGCTAAATTTTGATTCTTTCTGTAAGCTTGATTTATTTGATTCTCTAATGGAAGATTTTATCTTAGTCTATTAAAAGTATTACTTTATATAACATTTTTCATCGAAGATATTTATCGATCATATAACTAGAAAATTATATGTGAACGTAGGAAATCAATTCCTCCATGCACTATACTTAGAAAATTATTACCAAAATAGAAAGGCCACGCACCCCTTGACCAAAGTCTAACCTAACTACTTTATCCTTTCCTTCCCCACCTCTTTTTGTTCCATAATCTGTTGACTAGATATATAACCTTCCATAATCTTACATTGATAAATCATGCTACCAAGAGCCTTTTATTTCCAAAGTACAGTTTCTAACCAACCAAGCATTGTTTCTCTATTAACTATAGTATGAGTCAACTTGCAAATGATAGCTGTTATCTCCCATCAGCACAATCACCGTGTAATTTTGTCCAGCAAGACAGACAGCAGGCAAGAATCACCTATCCACCAGTGTTGTTGTCCAGCAGATACAAGGTTAATTTCTCAACTGTTACAAAACTAGTCATCAATAAAACCATTGAGGTCCAGGCAAAGCACTGATATCCATTTAAAAAATTTCTAAATCATATCTTGACTAGTCCATTTTCAAGTGAGAACAGTTGCTGTTAAGATAGATTTACATAAGAAATTAGCACCAACTACAGGTGACTGTTGCAAAACTGGTAGACCATAAAACCAATGAGTTCCAGGCCACAGATATTCATAAAAATTGACAATTGTAGATCACATCTCTTCACTAGAATTAGTTTTTGAGAAAAAAGATGTCATTTAGATAGCATAACATAAGAGATTAGTAACATTTACAGGTGAATGGAATTTGTTTGTGTTTCAGAAACAAAAGCAGTTTACACCCGAAGAAAACTTAACCTGTTAACCCTAACTCTTTAACCATATGTACCTTGCTACCCTTTAAAGGGGAGAAGCATTCCTAATTTTGTTTTTAAAAGAAAAAACTTTGAAGAAATCAGAAGGCCATGTTTCGTCAAGGATGCCACCAACATTTAGAAGTCAACAAAAAATCCAGAATCTATGGGAGGAGCTTCAGGGGACAATATGTTAAATCCTGTTGAAACTGGGGCGTCTGAAGGTGCAGAAACTAACCAATCAGCATACTGAATGTCCAAATCGGTTATGTTTTCCATTAACTGAGGATGTCTACTTACCTCCGGTGTCTCTCCAGGTTTAGGATTATATACATTACCCGAACTATTAGTTTGGCTAACATGTGTCTCCCAACCAAAATCAAAATCTTCGAAACTTGGAATTAAAGTATTTTCACCTTGATATCCATGCTGGGAAATATTTTTGCTATCAAATGATGATGATGAAATATGCTGTCTACATAGTTCAGGTTGGCAAGAGAAAGTGTTCTCACACCTGCTTCCAAAAGTGTTTTCCATTGTAGCAGGGCAAGGCAAATCGCCACTGCAGGGAACTGAAATGTTTGGTGAGGTTCCATGATCTGGCTGATTGGACAACTGGGAGACAGGGGTAGTTGAATTTCCAAGAGCGGTGACTGCATTTGTCGGGGAGGCCAGTAGATACTGGGAAGCAGCGGTATTTACAGAAGTGTTTCCTCCTTCAGGATGGAAGGCTACTGAAGATAGCAGAGGCAAACTGTTAGCAGAGTTTCCGTCTGCATACTGTTGAGAGAACATTTGGGCTTCAGATGACAGTGGGTTGTTATACATATTACCCACCTGTGACTGGGAGGATACTGAATTTTCACAGGAAACAAGACTTTCAAATTCACTTAGAACACTAGGAAGTGTAGACAACTGAGGTTGAGAAGGTGATGAATTAGCATATGGCAGAAGGAATGTTGGAGCTTCCGAAGACGCCGAATTTGCACAAACACTAACCTGTGGCTGAGAGGGAATCTGAGGTTCCATTGGTGCATAATTTGTAGATGCACCCACAAACCTAGGCTGCCTAGGTAACCGAGGTTGGAAAGAAACAGCATTAACACCAACTACGCCAGCACTGGGCTGGGAAAGGATCTCAGGCTCCATTGGTGCATAATTTGCAGGTCCACCCACAAGAGCAGGCTGCCGAGGTAGCTGATGTTGGGAAGAAACAGCATTAACACCACGTATCCCAGCATGGGGCTGAGCGGGTATCTGAGGTCCCATTGGTGCATAATTTGCAGGCACACCCACAAAACCAGGCTGCCTCTGTAGTGGAGGTTGGTAAGGAACAGCCCTAGCACCAAGTATGCCAGCATTGTGCTGGGAGGAAGCAATATACTTATTGGAGCCTACAGGCCGTGAGGCAGAAGGCACCTGCCACCTAGCCGCTGAAGAATGAGTTCTACCAAATTGAGGCACAGAACAAGTGTTTGGTGAATTGTATCCAGATCTATCAGTTGCAAACGCCTGTCCAGATGACCCTGCCCTTTTGAATGCTGTTCGGGGAGTAAAAAACTGGGGACCCATGTGACTAACACTGTGCCTTCTGTCCCCTGGATTAACATTAATGCTTGCATTGCGCAACTGTTGAGAGACAACATGGCTATGAAATTTGTCTCTAAGAGCAGTGGACTGCTGTCTAGTTGAATTTGGTAACCCAGGACTGCTTGACATGGAACAAGGACGAATCGGGGCTTGTCTAGACATTTGGTTATGTGGAGGATAATTGGGTACTCTCTGAATAAAACCTGGAGCTTGGTTAGCTACAGGTGGGGGGACAGATACTGAAGTACCACGGCATGGAGTGACCAGTGGAAGCATTTTATCACTTTTCCTTGTGTTTTGTCTCTGTGCTTTCCAAAACTTGTCCTTGTCAGTGGCATGACAATGGGCTGTGCTGGAAATGCCAGTGCCCCAGTAGACACATGGAGCAATTGTGTCACAAACATAACAATGGCACTGAAATTAAGAGAATAGTGATCAAGACTAACAAATTTTCACTCAAACTAAATGGAATTCAAATGAAGGATAAAATTACCTGATCACAATGCCGTTCATGGGGAGTAGAACCAAAGGGAAATTTAGCACAAAGATGTCGTGAATGGGGATAATCTCTGCAGGCAATCTGCAAAAAGGAAGACAAGCAGAAGAAATCAACATCAAAAGACCACCTTCAAACTCCCAAGTGAGATTCGTAAATTACACCATACAATTATAATCATTGTAATAATAAATTAGTGTGAGAAAATGCACAATAACAGACGAGGGGAATTCTCCATTCAACACTTCTTACTCCACAAAAATTGCAATGCCACTGATATTAAGTGCACTCATCATTAAAAACTCATCAATGTGTCTTAGTGCATGCTCATAGTGGACCAATCTAGCCCCCATCACGTGCAGAGATCATGCAGGAGAACTATAGCAAAGCAGCTATTTCACTACCAACCACAAGTTAAGCAAGTTCGACATAGGACTAGGTAACAAATGACTTGTGTATTTTTTTGTAAGGTAAAATTTTATATAAGTATCAGCATCAAGAGTATGCTATACATCAAAATAGTTCTCACAGGTTGTGTAGAGAACTAATCAAGTCAATCATGGCTGATTCAGAGAATCATGTACATTTGCCATTTTGCTCCAAAAAGATAACAAGGAAATACAATGAGACTTGAGACTAATTACATTCTCCTTTTTGTCTTCAATAATTCTTGAGTTTCTCTCTCTCCAGATAACCCACCAAATTGTTGCAGGTATTGCATTCCAGAGTCTTGAATTTATGCCACTCAGCCCCCTCTTGTGCCAACTTTGTAGAAGATCCTATGCATCTCTAGGCATTGTCCATTTTTGGCCCAAGGTGACAAAAAAATATGTCCCACAATTGAGCAATTATGTTGCAATGCAGAAATAGATGGTTAGTGTCCTCTGGTTGCTCTTCACATAATGCTCTACAGCAAATGTGCATTCTTCTTCTTTGCAAATTCCACTGTGTGAGACATGCATTTTTGCATACTAAAGATCTGAACTTTGTAAGGGGCATGGCTTTTCCAAACTTTTTTCCAAGGCCCAAACTGATGTTGCATTGTGTGGATTGAGCAGAAGGGTGTAGCATGATTTGACTGTAAGGATCCCATCTTTCTTTCCCTTCCAACATATGCTGTCTTTATTGTTTGTAGACATATAAATAGTTCTTATATGCATCGTTCCCTTAATTACATGGGTTATCTTACTACGATAAAAGTGCAGGTAATCTCATCTCCAAAATCGATAAATTGCCCCCAGGAGGAAGGGATGTAAACTTACCTTCACAAATTCACTACTACCTTGTTGGAAATGTCCTCTGTAGTACAAGGGCTAATGAGAACCAAAGAAAATAAAAAATAAAATATATATATATATACACACACACATTGTATGGCGGCGGGGGGGATAACTTATCCATCCAATCACACAACTCCATGGAATGCTCTGACACACAGCTGTCTAGCTAATGTAATAGGCAGACTACTATCACTCAGTCAGTTTCACCTCCTAAGAGAACATTACATGGAATTGGTGCAGTTAAAGTCAACCAAACTTCAATGTTTGACCTTCTGTAACAAACATAGTTTACAGCATGGACACATGCAGAGAGAGAAAAGAGAAGTTAGGCAAGAGTGGGCATTACCCTAAATGATGTAACTTAACTATCAATTTCCTCATTACAAGGGGTGGAATATTGCAAGACGCTGTATTGAAATCCAAGTGTAGTAGGGTTCAACCAGAAATATTATGACATGTTCACACACATCAAAGCATAATGATCATGTAAGGGTGCAGTTTAATTCATGTATGTCATTTAGGCAGTCACTGCCAACATATAAATGGAAGAAGCAACATGATAGACTTTTCATGGTGATATGTTACTTATCAGTCCATTCTTATCTTGTCTCTCTGAAAAATAAAGCTCACAGTCACTGAGGCTTGATCTACCCCATTGTGGAGACCTCTGACCTGGCTTCCCAGATAAATGATAGAAATTTCTTGTCGAGGTAGAGGACCTCACCCTCAAGGGAATCCATTTAACTGCAGCCATCTGGTGCTGCAACAGTAATCTGAACAGAAAATCAAAATCCTTTAAGGGATCAGACCATCATGATTTCTAGTGTTGATTATAATAAGTCCCTAAGGCGTCATCTATCATCTATGTGGCACAATCAGATCAACTCTTGTCTCCTGCCTCACCAACTCTTTCACTCATGCCAACTAGATTTTTGATTCAGAAGCCTATAACCCTAAAATCAATAAACTTATACAAGGCCTCTATTGTTCTATTGACTTGGCAATAAATATGCTCTTGTACAGAAACGAGGAATGACATGAAGGCGTGAGTGACAATGTCATTACTATCTCTCTGCTAGTTCATCTTTAAATACATGCGCTGCCGACTGATACTCACTCCTCCACTGATCTGATAATCGAGAACATGTGGATCTTTCAAACTTCAGTAGATGATCCCTTCTCTTCTTTCGAGCCGTGTCTACTTGAAGGTGAAAAAAACACATCCACTTCTCCACTGATCCGATAATCGAGAACATGTGGATCTTTCAAACTTCAGTGGATGATCCCTTCTCTTCTTTCGACCCGTGTCTACTTGAAGGTGAAAAAAATACATCCTCTCCGAGTTGAGTTAATAATCATGCGTATCCATTTGAACTTGTTCATATAAATGAATGAGTTCTGGTCAGGTTACCGGCAGCATAAACTCTCAGTACATTGTAACCTTTACCAATGACTACTTTTGCTAAAATAAAATACTTCTTGAGAAATGCTTAATTCCATATCTTCCACCATAATCCACAACAAAATAGCAGAGCACACAAACGATCACTTGATTGTAACAACAGCACTCTACTATTTCATCAAATGTTCTAATTTCAGGTAACTTACTGCATTAATCAACCGAATGTCTTCTTTAGCCATACAGGATTAGGTCTCTTTTCTCTCCTTCATCATAGAGTCTAGATACATGTTTTTATGATATGAGCCAGAGAAGGACAAACTCATTGCTAGATCAATTAAACATGTTTTCCTTTGGTATTCTGGACTTCAAAAAGGGTACAAATGTTATTTTCCACAGGAGCAGTTGTATTTTGTAAGCTCAAATCTCTTTCCATGTTTGAGGGTGGCAAGTACAACGTTTTCTGAGATGAGAGAGTATGATTTAGAATTTGGAGAGTGAAAGGTTTGGATTTTTCTTGGGAAACTCAAGATTTGGAGAGTATTTGGACAGACATTTAATAGTGACTTGATATTTTTGAAAAGGAGTGGATTAGCCCTTCCTGAACAAAGCAACACAATCACACAAAGCAGTTATAACACGTAGCACATAAATAGTTATATAGCGCGTCCCAAGTAGGTATGTGACCTTTTTTTGCCAAGGGGGCCGCCTAGCGATTTGAAAGACGTATGTGCCGTATTTAGACCATTCTATTGCCCAAAAATATAAGCTTCATATATCTAATCAAAACGCTCCTTCAAGGAGTACACAAAGCGAAATGAAATAGGGGGCACATTTAGGGAAAGGGAAATGCATAAAGCAATAGTCCCACACAGGGGCAAATATAGGTTAGTACGTAAAAAGGAATACATAAAAGCAAACTCACGCAAGGGAGAAAACTATTGAAATGGTCAGGATGGCCCCTGCGTAGGATAGTGCTAGTACTAAAGGTAAGAAAGTAGGTACAAGTACTACCACCAAGCCTATCCCTCAGAAAAGCAAGAGGACACTCAACTAGCGGCTAATCTTCTACCCTACTCTACAACCTCCAAATCCTCTTGTCTATTGACAACAAAACAATGACTAGAAAATTCAAGAAAAAAATCAAATTAGCAACCATACTAATCCCTAATTGCTTGTAAGAATACAGAAGCAGCCAACTAGAAAGAATCATGTTGGCTAATCATTTAACCATAACCCTATTGCCACAATTGTAAAGATATGGATTTTGAGGGAAAAGCCTTAACCAATATAAATAAAAGATGCATCTCACTTGAGCTATGCCTTAATAAGAAAGTGCATCCAAAAAATCAAGCAGAGGTGGTGTGACAGTGACTTAAGAAAAAAGAAATTTACCCCAATATGAAGGGCATGCTCTGACTTGAGAAAAGGTTAAAGAGAGAGAGAATCTAGTAGTGTAACAAGCTAGAGAATGACCAGTGCCTAATGGCCATGAAGAAACATATTTTGAGTCTGAATCAACACAAATCCATTTAAGTAACAAAGCATAAGATTTAAGGGGATACAGAAAGAACACCTCTACGCCTATTATTATGATACCACTAGTTAGCTAATGCAGATAATCATAAAGACAGCTTGACACTTCCATAAAAGAGGGAAAGTGTGGAAAGCCCAGACCCAATGTTGACTGAATTTGAAAAACAAAAATCTACAGGGGAAGATCTTTTTTTCCGCTAATTGTTTATAATTCCAGAATGCATACTAGTTTGACATGTGATTTCTGGTTTCATGCAAATAAATATTATTCTCGAACAAAAGTGAATTGCAATGCAAAAGAAATTTTGACACTGAGCCCAACTAAAGCCTAGAGAAAAAATGACACAGATGTATCATACAGAAGAAATTGGTGGAAAGCACAGGTAGAGTTCAGATTACAAAAGTTCCACCTTTTTTTTGTTTCCCTATCCGTAAAAGCAAAAAAAAAAGACAACAAAGGTCTCAAGTTTACGGCAAAAAAACTAGGTGATCTTCCCATCTATCCAAGCTTGGTGGACGGAGTACCTATGCTAGTGGGAGGTAACAATTACACTGTGGAATTAGTCGAGGTGCGCACAAACTACAAAGTGGTCCAGACATCACGCTTATTAAAAAAAAGACAATTATAAGATAAACTTGGCTGGACAATCCTCCTAGTGAAGACCTAAATTAACAACCAAAGGACCTTTCGAATTTGTACTAAAAAAGAAATACAACTGTAGGTGTAGCTAAGGAGATAAGCCATGTGATAACTAACACAGTGAAGGGTCTTTCTTCCCACCCAGCCTGGCACTCTCCATTGGACCTCTGTAGTGTTGCTTTGTTCTCCAAACTTAAGCCTCAACTTCTCATGCCAAACTCTCTACATATCCCCACCACCACACACACAGTACACAGACATGCCACTCAGGTCCCTTCTGCTTCTCACTTAACCGGCTTTGTGAGAGAAAAACCACACAAATGTATCATACAGAAGAAATGAGTGGAAAGCACAAGTGGTGTTTCAGATTACAAAAGTTCCACCTTTCCACCTTTGATTGTACTTTTTGATGACATGTAGAAGGAGGTTTCTAGTTTAAGATCCTTCTTTTTTATTATTGGTAATTTCTAAATTAAGGGCTTGTTTGGCAGGAGGGATAAGTAATAACAAATCCCGAGATTAATTTTAGGATGAGTTTATCCTATGTCTGGTTGGGATAAACTCGCGAGATAGCTTACCTGGGATTGTAGTGTTACTTTTATCCCACATTGAGGGTGGGATAACAATCATGGGATAAATGATCCCGGGATAACTTGTTCCCAAATAACGATCCCTAAGATCTTTATGATTTAAAACCTAGGGAGCTTCAATGGGGTTTTAGATGAAGAGATTTTTTTTCTGTAATTCACAGGTGATTGTTTGATATCACCAGAACAAGATACCAGCAAATGTTAGAAGATCCTGCCAAGAAATCTAATAGTGAAGTCATAAACTATTTGAAGGAAATGAGCAGAGACTATCATCTCTCTAAAACTCCACATGTTCATAATCTTTCCTCTATTCTTTTGTATATTCATTCCCTTTGCCATTTTGCTAGGTCTTTTTTCACTACTAACTTAAAACTTTCCAGCACAAATCAAGACACTTATTGAAGCAAACAAAACAGACACTAGGTCAATTGGGTAAATATTAAAAAAAGGTGTTATCTCTAACAATAAAAAAATAAAGGTGTGATCTTGCAAAACTCAGTACCTGACCCTTTTCGCTTACAACAAGCAATTCATCAGAATCATCACCTCTATCATTCTCAACTTCGACAGGCTTATCTGGGTCTTCCTCCAAAACCACACAATCATCATCATCATCGTCAGCATTGGTTAACAACTTCAAATTTTGTTTTGGATTCACAATAACTTCCCCCACCACTACAACATCATCAGAATCATCTTTGCTGCGTCCATCCCCTCCTTCACCCAAAAGTTCCGTTATCCAGTCATAGTCATCGCTCCCTCTTCCACCGCCGCCGCCACCATCGCCACCTCTGTTTTTCACAAAACCCACTTCTTCATCTGAACTTATATCCAATATCACTCTCTCCGGATCATCCATCATTGCGTACGTAACCCAAATTCTCACAATTTCTTGAAATCCCCCAAAATCTTACATACTTTTCTTCGACCAAGAATTTAAAAAAACCCCACAACACTAGGGTTTGTTGAATAGAAAAATTCCGGTGTCAGAGGTGAATAGGGGGCGAAGGAGATGGGTGAATAATGATGATAAATTGAAAATTAAAAGTGATTGAAACCCTAATATACAGAAATTTGGAAGAGAAAGAGAGATTGAATTATGGAGCTTTTTGCTCATTCTCACTCCTTTCAAGTCTCTCTATAGTTTTTTGATTTTTCTGCGTTGAGTCTTTCGGTTGGTTGGTTGAGTCACAAACCAGGTAGATTACGAGATGCTCTTACCGATTCTTTCGCCGTACGAACAATGACGGAGAGAAAAGCATTGAAAATATTCTTAAATATATTTTTAATTTTTTTAATATGAGTGAAATATATTTACAATCTTTTGGGTTTTTATTAATATTTTGTTCAAATGGTTGTTACATAATGTATCACATTATATTGTATTGTATTGTTTATTAAACGTAGCGCTTGGATAGACTGTATTATTTTCTATAGTTATGTAATGTCATACTTCAACAATTTAAATAATAAATCTGTAAGAAAAGTTGAGTACGAGGTAGAATTATTATGAAAATGTATAATAAAAGATAAAATAAGATAATTAAATAATAAGTAAAGATAAAATGAGGAGAATATATTAAGGTAACGACACAATCACATCAAATCAATCGTTACGTAAAATGAGCCTTTTCGTTGTTACCTAACGATGGATTTAAATGATACAATACAATATTATATAAGTAACAATCAAAACATACATGTTATTTGAACGAACGATACAATACAGTACAATGGTAACAAACATTCAAACAAGGTGTAAGCGTTTTATGCTTCTATTAGAGCTTGAATCCACTTACTGTGTCATGAGGTAGGTCGAAGGTGTATTTAAGTTCAATTTAAAGGCTGTCAATAATTTAGGGAAGAAATTAATAATTAGTATCAAGTTTAAGAGTGTTTTCAATACTTCTCTCTAAATAGAGTAATAATTTTAGTAAATGTAATTAATTATTATTTAAATTAAAAATATATTTATTTTTTAATATTATGGACAACTAAAAAGACGACCAAAGAAATACTCCACTTCCACTGTCCCATTTATTTTAAGTGTTGTTACTTTTTCTTTTTTAATTTGTCCCAAAAGAATATTATTTTATTATAATTAAAAATAATTTAATTTTAAATCTTTTATTTTATTTTTAATTAAATAATTTATAACCACTGTAATATAAATTATTTTACACTTTCAATTTCAACTTTTTTTTTAAAATATCATATCAAACTAAACGATACCACAAATGAAAATGGATGGAAATTATTTATTGGCGAAAAGTACTTGTACTTTACTACGTATCATTTATGTAAATCATGGTAGGACCCAAGTAAAAGATATGGGAAATTTCTCCTCAAATGTAACGTTATTTTATTATTTATACGTTGCACTGCTGATGTTAGAAGGTTCCAACTTTTTCTCCAAGTCACAAGAAAAATAATATATATATTAAAAAAATAAAAAAAAAATATCACAAGAGTCCTCAACTGTTAGAGAACCTCCAATAATTCAAATTCAAATAGTGAATATGTTTACTAATTTTATGGTTAATTAAAAAAGTATTTATACAATCAATCAGTTATTAGGTAAATAAATATTTTGATAAAGTAATTACTTGATAATATATATGTATCATAATAAAATAAAATTTTAATAATAATAATGCAATCAAAATGACAAAAGAAAACAAAAGTTAATAATATTATTTGTAAAAAGTTATGTAGTGAGATACATATATTAACGAAATTCATCGCTTTGCATCTTCAGAAGTTATGTAATAATATTTAATTCATCATTTTTTTAAAAATTATTATATTTATCTAACGTTAGTTATTATTTTAAATAATTTTAATATGTTTATTGCTTTATGTGATACACACAAACAACTTAAAATTATAAAGGTTTCATAGAATGTTGATTGAACTTTTTATCATTCATTAAAAAAAAATTAATAGACAAAATTATTTATTTGCTATTTTTTGCAAATAATTGTCATTTAATTATTTTCTTAATATTTAAGACTTTAAAATTAATTAAAGCTATAATGTTAAATCTTTGTTCATTTATAATATGTATGAACTCTTACTATTTATTACTTTAAATTGACTAAATCCACTTATTAAATCCTTCTTTATTTGAACTATATTAAAAGTCTTAACTTTTTGAGACTTTAAAATCAATATGTTTACCTTATATAAATCTTATTTAAATTATGATAAACAATAATTTTTTAGAAAAAATATTAAAGTAAGAGGTTTTATTTTTTAAAATACAACTTTGTAATCTTTCTATATGAAATTTTTATATTTTAGATAGATATAATATTTGTGTTAATGTCAATTGCTATTTTTTAATAATTTTATTTATTTTTGTATATAGTTTTATTGATTATGCGGCATCTATTCAAAGCACGTACACTATACTAGTATTATTTTAAAAATATGAAGATATTTAAAAATGTTGATTGAATTTTTGCCCTTCATTAAACTCTACAATAGACAAAATAGGCATTTACTATTTTTCTCAAATAATTGTTATTTAATTATTATCCTAATATTTAGGATTTTGAAATTAATTAAAATTATAACTATTAAATCTTTACTTATTTGTAATAGGTAAGAAATCCTAATATTTAGTACTTTACATTGACTAAAATTTTATTTCTTACATCTTTCCTTATTAAAACTATATTAGAAGTTCTAATATTTAAGGCTTTAAAATGAATGATTCTCACCTTATATAAATCTTACTTAAATCATGGTAAATAAAATAAACCAATTAATTATTTAAAAATATTAAAGAAGAAGGTTCACATTTAATTAGTTAAATCACTTTGTAACCTTTCACAAATTAACATTTTCACTAAAAGAAATTAAAAGAAATAATTTCAAAACTTTCGTATAGGTTTCTCTTCATCCACACTGACATTTTTTGTGATTCAAAATATTACATTTACCTTCTAATTTTAATTGTGTTGTAACAATTTTTTCATTTATATATAAAATATATACATATATAAGATATATAATAAGATTACTTTGTCCTTTTTAATAGTAAACCTTTTTAATTAATTTTAGACACACTATTCAATATACAACACAAAAAAATATCTAAATAAGCGTAGTGTCAATTGTATCATTCTACCAAGATGCCTATATTTGTAGGGCTAGGCATAGTTTGGACCAACATCTAGGTACTTATTAGGAATTAATTTCTCAATAATGCAATTTTGATCTATATTAGTATTAAAATAATACAATTTTATAGATGATATAATTTTTATTTATAACTAATGTAATAGATATGTGGTAGTTTTGCGTTTTAACGACAGTAATTGCATTAATTCCTAATTTAGATAGAGGTTCTTCAAGAAACTCTACTTCTTTTGATGTATCTTCAGATTTAGATTTATAGAGTTTCGATTCTTGATTAGATGGTAGATTATTTAATATTTTATTAGTAATTGATTTGACTTCTCAAATGTTAAGTCTATATCTAATATCGTTTATTTCATCGTTTACATGTTATAATTTCGTCTGAATACTCTGTAGTGTTGTTTTAGATTTTGGTTCTTTAAATTTATTTAATACATTTGTCATGTCGAAAGATTTAATAGTTCTGTTATCAGATTGTTTATCAAGAATTAAATCTCTTGAGGCAATTACATATTTTTTCTTTGAACCGAGGTCTTCAATATGATCTATCATATCAAAGAATGTTTCTTTATTACTACTAGCAATTATATTTATGGAGTGGTTTTGCAGGTGCAAATTGCAATACGGCATCCACAAGGATCTGATAATTTGCTAATATCAGAACTATAAGCTATATTTAGCTTATCGTCATCGCTAAAAATTTTACCGGCGGAGGAGTTATTTTTATCTTCTTCTAGAATGGAATATAATTTATTCTTAACCTCTTCTTCTAACTCTAACATATTAATTTTGTCTTTCTTTTTATTAGTGGTTGGGCAATTATTGGCTCGATGTCCTATTTTTTCGCAGTCCCAACACTTGTCAATGTTGTTTGATTTGAATCTATTTTTACTAGGGTCTTGATTAAATTTTCTGAATCTTTTTTTATAGTGACACGATCTTTCCAATTTATAGTCATTCTTATTGTAACACCCTGGAAACTAGTAGGCTAAACTAGAGCTTGACGTGAGGGTTAGGGTCGTAGATATAACTTCCCATACTTAAAATGAAGGGTTGAAGGTTAGAACGTCAAAGTACAACTCCTCAAGGGTCCTTGAGGAGGACCCAAAAATCTGCCTCAAAACAGTAGACCTACGAAAGGGACCCACGCCCCGTGGGTGAGGGGTCGTGGGTCAGGTCCCCGGAACTGAGTTGTAGACCACCACCTACGGATGACCAGTACGCCCTGTGGGTCCACTGATGAGTCCGAGATTCAGACTCATTTAGGGCTTTATTTACAATGATTTATTGTCTTCAAATGCTTATTTATGTAAAACCTTTGATTTCTAGGTATATGGATTGAGGAACAAAGCAAGGACACTGATTTGCAAAAAGGAAAGAAGCAAGCTGAAACAATGAAGAAAAACAAGCCTGGTGATCGCCAAGTCCACTTGGCGAGTCATTGAATGGCTACTTGACCGCCTAAAGTTCCAGTGTGCCAAGTCCTGAAGGAAAGAACCAAGTCGGCGAGAGAAAAGAGCAGTCGGCGGATCACCGAGTGGTTCCGCGATGCAGTGTTAGATTGCCCAAAGTTACAGACCTTGAGGATGCTAAAGGCCAAGGCAGAGAGGCGATGGAAATGACCAGAGGGTAGATCGCCGAGTGGTTCGGCGAGCCCGACTTACTTCACCGAGTGACTCTTCGCAACACATNNNTTTTGGCGACTATAAATACATTTTTGAACATTTAGTTTAGTATCAATTACTCTTTAGAAGAGATTTTTATCAAGTTTTGAACTCTGAGACAAGTTTTCTCTAGTTTTCCTTAGCTTTAAAGAATTGAAGTTTTTCACTTTTGAGAAAT
>NW_006239133.1:1009626-1009746 GCF_000226075.1 Solanum tuberosum | reverse complement strand
TTTATCAAGTTTTGAACTCTGAGACAAGTTTTCTCTAATTTTCCTTAGCTTTGAAGAATTGGAGTTTTTCACTTTTGAGAAATTGGAAGTGGGTCTTTGAGATTCTTCGAATTGGAACAT
>NW_006239133.1:1002176-1009149 GCF_000226075.1 Solanum tuberosum | reverse complement strand
CTCGAGAGAGAGGTTTTAAAACTAAGATTATTGATTAATGGTATGTGGGTATTGGGTTGTCATGGGTTCAGCTCGAGAGAGTGATTCCTAAACCCTTTTCCACACATTCAGCTCGAGAAAGTGAATGGACTAAAGTGTAGGTTGTTCTTATTTTGCATACTTGTTGATGTTCGAGAGAAATTGACTTGATTCGGGGTAAACTATTCGAGAGAAAGTTTACCCCCTCTATAGTCTAGCTTACTCACTAATATCTAGCTATTTTCTAATAGTTGCAATTACACATTTGTCTATATTAGCCTATAATCGAATCACATCCCAAGAACCCGTCTCATTATTGTTATTTCGTATTGTTTGTTGTTGTTGTAGTTGATAATTTCAAACCAAAACCCTCAATTTGACATTCGTGTCACCCCCTGATTTGAATGATGTTTTTATTCGATAAATTTTATTCCTATGACTGATTTGACCATGGTCACACTTTACTATTAAATCTTAAACACGTACCGCTCCCTGTGGGATTCGACCCTAACTCACTTAGTTAGGTTTTATACTAACTAGCGATCGTTGACGCTTAGAATTGGATGAAGTGTCCTTGAAACGTTAATCAAAATGGGGCCGCTGTCGGGGAGTGGTGTTGTTTAAGATTCTTTTGGTTTAGTTGAATTTTGTTCTTGCTGGTTATAGTTGAATCTACTTATTTTTAGTTTTGGTTTGTGTGCTGCTGTTTTAAACAGAGGAAATGAGTGTCAACGGAAGCAACAGTAGCCAAGTGGGCTGCCAAGATGACATCGGCAACCTCAACGATGTCAATGAGCCAAATGTTAATGACCCTCATCTAACGAGTGGAATTGGTGCCATTCGCTTGCCTCCGGCTGAAGGGAACGTTGTGTTCCACATTACAAGTACCATGTTGCAGCTCTTGCAATTGAAAGGGTTGTTTGGTGGGTTGTCTCATGAGGATCCCCATGAGCATATAAGAAACTTAGATGATGTTTGCGGACCGTTCTTCTTTAAGAACATATCCCAAGTATCGGTCCTGTTGAGGTTGTTCCCATTTTCTTTAATGGGAGAAACATGTAAGTGGTTGGCTAAATTGCCAAGAGACTCCATCACTTCGTGGGAAGAGCTTGTCGCCGCATTTTAAGTGCGATTTTTCCCTCATTCGAAGATGATGACACTTCGGGACAACATCCAAAGCTTCAAGCGTTTGGAGGGTGAGCCAATTCATGAGACTTGTCTAAGATTTAAAAAGGTGGTGTTTCAATGCCCAACTCATGGTTTACCCGACAACATTTTGCTGCAACATTTTTACCAAAGCCTTGATTCGGTGAACAAAGGCGTAGCTGACCAACTTTCTCCGAGAGGTTTGATGCAACAACCTTACATTATAGCAGCCCAGCTTTTGGATGGTATGACCAAAATTAATCGGGCTTTGTACACCCGCGAAGATCAGGTCTCCCCTCTCACTTTTAAATTGACCAAAGGAGCAGCTTGAGAAAGACCAAGAGAGGGACTAAAACATGGCAAAGATGATGACCTGACTTGACATTCTAGCCAAAAATATCATGGGAGCTGGTGCTAGGAGTGTCAATGTTGTGGATGTTGGGTGTGTAAGTCCTAATGAGGTCAAGTTCGAAGCGTTGTACAACGAAGAAGTGAACTTCCTAGCTAACCAAGGTAGATGTTATCGTGCTAAATGAGGGGTGGAGAGATCGTGATAGAGAGTGGAGGGATTGTAACCCCACTTGGAAGGAAAAAGACCGGGAGAATGATATGTATGTTCTTACCCACGAGTGCTAAAAGCCCAAAGATTCTGAGGGTGGCCGGTCTGAGTATATGCTCTCTCGTATTCTCAACAAGGTTGAGGGGTCCGATAAAATTTTGAAAGATATGAAGGAAGATGTATTGACCCTTAACCAGACGGTTACTTCTTATTCCGTCTCTATCAAGCAGTTGGAGACCCAAATGGTTCAAACTTATTCTCATTTAAACCCGAGACAACAAGGGGGTTGCCTAGTGACACTATGGCGAACCCCAAGAATGAGGTTTAAGTGAGGACTTGCGTCGTGCCATGACGTTAACTAGAGAGTTTCTTGGGAGGCAACCCAAGTTTTTATTGTTTTATTTTTGTTTTTGGAATAATTGTCTGTTGATTGTGCAGATGAAAGTGTGGAATGTGTTTGAAAAGTGCAGGTTGGCGAGTAAAATGTCCAGTCGGTGACTCGCCGAAGAGGCCGGCGAGTCCGACTTAGACCGCGTTGGACTCAAGTAATTATGAAGTTGTAGTCTGTAAAACTCGGTGGGCCCATGGACAAGTCGGTGAATCGCCGAGCAGGTTGGCGATCGCGACTTTGTCCGCCGTTTGGACCCCCACATTAACTGGAGGTCCTATAAAACTCGGCGAGGTAAGTGACCACTCGGCGTGTTGCCGAGTGGTTCGGCGAGGTCGACTAATATCGCCGAAGGGGAGCGAACTGGATGGTTTTTAAAAGGCCAAAGGTTTAAAAGTTCAAACTCTTTCATTTTCCCTTACTTTTTAACTTCACAAAAGCACACTCGCACTATATTTCCCTTATTTTTGCGTTTACCCGTTCCTAGTCGTCTATCTTGTGTTTGGAGCTGAAAATCTTTGCCGCCTAGCATTTCAATTCTCATATTCGGCATAAAATGTTGGTTTTCTGAACCCGAACTCGTATTTAATGGTTATACTCATGTGCAATTATATTGTTCGTAATGATGTGTGTTGGGCCTCTCTGAATTGGTATAAGTGTGCTTATTTACCTGTTTTAAATTCAAGATCTTGCCTAAAATGCCTAATTGTTGATTTCCCGAGTTTCGTGTCTTAAAATTGATAAAATTGTTGGGTTGTGCTTAATTGTTGTTGGGTCTAGTCGGGTGAAGTCTGAGTAACCCATAATTGTGCTAAATGGTGTACTTTGCCCGATGATTTTGCGTTTGACGTCATTCTTAAAGGCTTAAGTCGTCAAATGACCAAATTTTGGCCAAATCGGGGAAAGTCTGTGTACCTCGGTGGCATGGGTCTTATGGGTCTAGGTTTAATTGAATAAGTGCATGCTTTGATTTTGTTTTCGGAGCCTGCGGGGTTGATTTTGGAAGTCGGGGTATAAAGTAGGCACGTTGGGCAGTTTAGTGAGCTGGGTTGAGCTCGTCGAACTACTTGGCGGTTCGCTGAATCCCTCTTTATCGCCTTTAATTTCATGGTTTTTGATGTTTTTGGTTCTGTAACTTTCGGCAAGAAGCCTGAGTTCGACGAGTGCACTCGGCGACTCGCTGAAAGTCTTATTTGATCTCCTTTTCTTCGCCCCTAACCCCTAAAATGCAGTGTAACTTTCAGCGGGTTAGTCTATGCTCGCAAAAAGGCCCCTCCCATCGCCGACATGCCATTTTTTTGGAAATTTTTGAAGCCAATCCTTTCGGCGATCCCGATCTAGCTCGCCAAAGTGATTTGGCGACTCGTCGATCGGTTCGGTGAGTCTGTCTGCAATATGATTTCTGTGATTTTTCTTTAAGATGTTTCTAACTTTCTATGATGTTTTTGCAGATATGGCTAGACTAAAAGTGGCAGGTAGAAACATGACGTCCCGCAAGAGGGCTAAGGGAATCACCATTAATGAGGATGCAGCTGCATCCAGGGTAAAGGCTGCACAAACTTCCTATCACATGTGAGAAGGGAATAGGGAAAGGCAAGGCACCTGCTGATGCGTTATCGGAGGTCAGCTCCGACAGTGACGGTATATATGCCACTCACCTCACCACTTCTGAGAGTGAGGGTGAGCACCAGGACCATCATGATGTAACTTCTGAGCTTGAGGATAATGAGATATTGATGCCCGGAGTGCTGAACTGCGCTCCAAGAGGATGCATCTAGGATCAGGGTGCCAGAGACTCGTACTTCTCCTCCCGCTCCAACACAAGTTGTGTTCCCAGCGCCGCTGCACAGAGTCATCTCCCCGGTCTATGAACAGACTAAAGACTGAGAGATTGAGGACCATCATCGAAGAGAATATGTTGTCTACTGATGGAGTCATAGACATATACTCGGAGATCATGAGTTGCTTGAGGTCTCACAAGTTCCAGCTATTCACTTGACCTCATGGCCCTTATGTTTCCAATTGGGTCCGAGAGTTCTACTCTGCTTACGGAGCATTAGAGCCACAAGGAAAGAAAAAGGCCGCCAAATTCAAGCCTGTAGATTATGTGGTTGTCAGGGGCAGAAAGGTGAAGTGTGATAGTGATGCTATCAATGCAGTCCTGGAGTGTTCAAAAGAAATTGAGGATGACTGTCAATACATGATCATGACAAAAATGCTGGAGAATATGAAAAAAATGGTTGGCTCATCTGATATTTGACGATACTCCTAAGTGGATTGAGGTTGGAGCACCCATTGAAAAGAAGGACCTCTATATAGCAGCAAGGTTCTGGTTTGGCTTCATCAGCAGTATTTTCATGCCATCTCAGAATGAGTCGATTCTCCGCCACGCGAAAACAGTTTGCCTTAGTTGTATCATTGATGGGACAAGGCTTAATTTGGGTATGATTATTGCACATGAGAAGGTCATGAGGGTCAAGCAGCGCCAAACCTCCCTTTCTTTTCCAGTGTTAATCACTGAGTTGTGCAGACGGGCTCGGGTGCCTTGAGATGAGAAGAAAGATGTGGAAGTGATTCCCACATCTTCTACTGACATTTGAAGGATTGAGGCTGAGTACTTGAAGGATGAGGATGAGAAGAAGAAGGCAGCCCCGATGGATACATCCCCGGTTGTGGATACTAGTGCATTGCCTGCAGAGGCACCTTTGCCTACTCCGTCCCTTGGGCCTTTAGGTATACCTAGCACGGCCTCTTCTATGATGCCTAGTTCCTCTGTTGTTCCCTTGCCTCCTAGGTCTGGTGCCTCTGTTGCTACTACTTTCCGACCTCCACTTACCTAGGCTGCATTACTACAGATGTGGTAGCTAACCCATTATGCTGATAGGCATGCCTCCAGGTTTGAGGCAACCATTCCTGGCATGATCGAGAGGGCCCTTGCTGATGCTGTGACACCCTTGAGTGTGACTATTGACGCCCTTACGGCATGAATAACGGTGTGTGAGCAAGGCCAAGGGGCTACTGGGGAGGTGATGACTCTTTAGGCCGCTATTGCTGAGCTGAGGAAGGACGTGGACCAGCTGAAGTCCACAGATATTCCATGATATTCGGGACTGTGGAGATCCCCGATATGCCTGCTGATACAGATGTGCTTTCGGCTACCACCGGAGATGAGGTTCGAGTTGAGAAGATAGTTGTTGCAGGGTCTGAGGTTGAGACTGATGAGTAGTAGCTTGGTGTCGATGAAGAGGCGACCTATGAGGGCCTGACAGAGGTTGAAGAGGCAATGAAAAATTCAACCGTGCAGATTTCATTGGCAGATACCACCATGGTCGGATCTAGTGTTACTAATATCCCGGGCACTGATGCCCAAGATCAGAGTGTTGCACTGAGCACTGATTCCCCGATAGATGGAGCAACTGCGTAGACAAGACCTTTCTTTACCTCTCCTCTGTCATCTTCATTGATTTTCAGTATTTTGTTGCATTTGAGGACAAATTGCTTTTTATTATGGTGGGGTGAGGTATTTTCATACCTACCTCTTGTGATTATTACTTTTGTATAAATTGGGTTTTTGTGGTTAAATTGTGTTTTGACACTGTTTTGTGGATGTTTGAGCTTGTGGATCTTGTTTTAATTGCAAATGGTTTTTAACCCTTCTAAATTTTTTTTTACCACCTCTTGATTGTGTTTGAATGTGGTTGTTCTTGTGCAAATTTGAGTATTGGTTATGATCAATATGGATGACTTGAATAGTGCTCTTAATCGAGCACAAATGAATGTAAGGCTACAATGAGGCCAAATGAAGTTGCATAGACAATATGCGAACTTTTTGCATCTCGTTGTGACTAGCCGGTGAACATTGCACACTAGCAAAAGTGTGGAGTCTTATTTGATATTGGTGCCAATGCCTTGTGTGATGAGCATACCGTGAACCATGTGTGATGACACCTAGAATTTACCCCGTTGGTCCGGTTGACTAAGTGATGCAAGCTCTTGAAATGATCTTAGGCAACAATTTTAAAAAGTGAATCAATTTGATATTATACCTCATTTGTGGCCTACCTTGTGGGCGTGTGAACTTGAGTGAGCTTAAACGAATGTTTGCTGGAAAATAAGGGCAAACCTATGTGTGAAGCATGCATGTGTTCATCTTTGTGAGTGTGAGAGTTTTCGGTGATTCCGGAGCTTTAAATTGTTGAACAATTGTGTGTGAATATGGGATCATCTTTGTGTGAGGGAATTTCAGTACCTTTGTTGCGCTTGAACTTGCATTTGAAGCAAGTATTGTGAACTTGAGAATCTTTGGTAATGATGAGTCACAACTTAAATCTTTGAGTGCAGAATTGATCCTTGCATAAGTAAGTTGAGTCTTGTTGTGTGCATTCATGATTGAGTCTTTTGTAGCACCGTTTGAGACATCCTTTTTGAACTGCTGAACTTGAGTTTTACTTGAGTATAAGCAAAAATTTAAGTTGAGGGTGTTGATGAGTCCGAGATTTGGACTCATTTAGGGCTTTATTTACAATGATTTAGTGTCCCTCAAATGCTTATTTTGTGCCAATAACTGGTGTAAAACCTTTGATTTCCAGGTATATGGATTGAGGAACAAAGCAAGGACACTGATTTGCAAAAAGGAACGAAGCAAGCTGAACGAATAAAGAAAAACAAGCATGGTGATCGCCAAGTCCACTTGGCGAGTCGCCAAATGGCTACTTGACCGCCTAAAGTTCTAGTCTGCCAAGCCCTGAAGGAAAAAACCAAGTCGGTGAGAGAAGGAGCAGTCGGCGGATCGCCGAGTGGTTCGCGATGCAGTGTTGGATCGCCCAAAGTTACAGACCTTGAGGATGCTAAAGGCCAAGGCA
>NW_006239133.1:970866-1001753 GCF_000226075.1 Solanum tuberosum | reverse complement strand
TTCAGCTCGAGAGAGTGAATGGACTAAGGTGTAGGCTATTCTTATTTTGTATGCTTGTTGATGTTCGAGAGAAATCGACTTGATTCGGGGTAAACTATTCGAGAGAAAGTTTACCCCCTCTTCGCAACACATTTTTGGCGACTATAAATACATTTTTGAACATTTAGTTTAATATCAATAACTCTTTAGAAGAGATTTTTATTAAGTTTTGAATCGTGAGACAAGTTTTCTCTAGTTTTCCTTAGCTTTGAAGAGTTGAAGTTTTTCACTTTTGAGAAATTGGAAGGGGGTCTTTGAGATTCTTCAACTTGGACCATTGTAAAGATGAAATCAATCTTACCCAGTTGATGGAAACTCAATTAGGTAACGATTTTTATCTTTTTATAATGTCTAGCAAAACCCCTAATTCTTGGGGTATTATTATGTGATTATGAGCTGATTTTGTTTATAGGTATTGCTAATTGTTAGTTTAAATGGTATTAAGAAGTGAGTTCAATCATTAATTGTGGTTTAATTTAAGAATTGTAGTTGCAAATGCAGTTCTACCCTTGTGTTTTTGGCTTGCTCGAGAGAAAGGTTTTAAAACTAAAATTATTGATTGATGGTATGTGAGTATTGGGTTGTCATGGGTTCAGCTCGAGAGAGTGAATTTCAAACCCTTTTCCACACATTCAACTCGAGAGAGTGAATGGACTAAAGTGTAGGTTGATCTTATTTTGCATGTTTGTTGATGTTCGAGAGAAATGGACTTGATTCAGGGTAAACTGTTTGAGAGAAAGTTTACCCCCTCTATAGTCTAGCTTACTCACTAATATCTAGCTATTTTCTAATAGTTGCAATTACACATTTGTCTATATTAGCCTATAATAGAATCACATCCAAGAACCCGTCTCATTATTGTTATTTCGTATTGTTTGCTGCTGTTCTAGTTGATAATTTCAAACCAAAACCCCCATTTGACATTCGTGTCACCCCTTGATTTGAATGATGTTTTTATTCGATAAATTCTATTCCTATGACTGATTTGACCATGTTCACACTTTACTATTGAATCTTAAACATGTACCGCTCCCTGTGGGATTCGACCCCAATTCACTTAGTTGGGTTTTATACTGACTAGCGATTGTTGACGCTTAGAATTGGATGAAGTGTCCATGAAACGTTAATCATCCACCCACCGCCTGTGGGTGTGGTTTCGCGGGTGGGGCAGTGAACTTGTCTTAGGCGATTAAGTGTTGACTTTATGGAACTTTTCGAAATTAATTAGTTATTAAATGACGTCGTTTTACCCTAGTTTAGACCTACTATATAAAGACTTTAGACCCTTAATTTAGTCATTCCAAATCATTATTTATGAACCCACAAAAAAGAACCCAATTCTCTCCAAGAAATCCTTAGAAGAAGAAGAAGAAGAAGAAGAAGAAGGGTCAAAGCTAGCTCTAATTCCTCCAATCCTTCATGCTTTTTGAGGGCTTTGTATCCTAGGTATTATAGCTTATTAATCCATGGATTCTTCCATCCATGGAGTCCCCTAGTTATTCTGCAATTGTGAAGATGAAATCCCCAATTCAAGTTAGGGTTCCTTCCAATATTGTGGGTTAAGTTGAATATGAATCCAATTGAGTGTATATAGATTGTTTATGATTGAATTAGTAGTGAATCATGTTATTATGAAGAAATTACATGTTTTTCATGGTTAACCCTAGTCTAATTGATGAAATTGAAGTAATGTGGATTTATGCCTTGTAAAGGGGAATTGAGGATTCATAGATGATCTTCTAGAATTGGTGATATTAATAGTAATTGTTCAAGAATAAAAGTATGTAGACATGAATTGAATTAGAATAATGTATACATGATGGATCATGACTAGTAAGGCTTGGGATTAAATCTTTATGATGATATATGATAAGAATCACTTAAGAATGAAGCATGTGATTAGAATGCCTTGTAATCTAAGTATGTATGATGATTGTAAGAAGTAAAACTTTGTGAGTAATGCTTGTAGTCATGAATGTTGATTACTAGGGTTTTAAAAGTAAAGCCAATATGATTAATTATGTATGTTAAGGCTTTAAGAGTGACGCTTATATGATAATGGTAGACTATTAGATAGAGTTGTTATGGAAGAACCTTACCCACCTAATCTACCTCATGAATGGTTGAATGTATGAAGTGATAGAATCACTTGAGTTATGATGTTATCCATGTCTAATGTTAGAATTCTAGATATGATGATTAAAGGAGAGACTAGAACCTCAAGGAGGTGAAATATGAGATTTATGTATGCATTATGAAATCTATGTATATGCTTAAGAACACTTTGAGAGTGAAGTGTCTATAATCATGATAGGTTGTTGTGATGTTGAAAGGATATTCTCATTTACACACTTATGCATGAAAATGATGATGAAAGGTTCTCTCATATAGAATGATTCTAGGTTGAAAGGCTTGCTCACCCAAAATGAATCAAAGCATGTTTAGTTATGTTAGCTTGAAGTTGTGTTATGAAATCCCTTCATGAATAGCTTGACTTGGTAAAACAATACCATTTCATGGTAGCTTGAGTATAAGACCTCATGGTAGCCTTGGATTGAGAAATCACACTCTTCCTAAGGGTAGCTTGCACTAGTATCATAGTATACTTGCATGGTAGCATGTCTTGGTTGGGCCAAACCATTTCATTAGTAGCTAGGATGGAGAAATAATACCCTTCCTAGAATAGCTTGGACTTGCATGATAGTATGCTTCCCATGGTAGCTTGGTTTAGCATAATGTGGTTATGTTAGCAAGATGATTAGCTTGGTTTTAACAATAGTACCCTTTCTAGAATATCTTGGACTTGCATGATAGTATGTTTTTCATGGTAGCTTGGTATAGCCTAATATGGTGCTACTCCTTGGTAGTCTAGAAATGATGAATAATAATCATTTATGTATGATAGCCTAAAGTGATACTTAGTATGGGTGGGATTATGGGGTCTCATCCATGCATTGCACAAGTATGACTTGAAGCTACTTATGAAATGTCCTCTTATATGTTGTATGCTTAGCTTGGATTGTTGCTATAGTTGCCTTTCTTGATATGTTGAACTAAAGGTGAAGATTCCCTTGTCTATGAGAATTATGCTAAGGATGAGATCCAAAGATGGTATGTATGATTATGATGACCTAAAAATGATACTTAGTGTGGGTGAGATTATGGGGTCTTATCCATTCATTGCACAAGTATGCTTTGAGGTTACTTGAGGAGTAAATTCTCTTATGTTATGAAGATCTAAGGATTTACTATGCTTATGAACATGATGTATTTCTTATGCTTATGGATTATGTCTTATGTTGACTAATGTTTATATTATGTCTATATTGGAGATTATGCTTATGACTATGTTCTTATGCTCTTATGGTATTGTGCTAGCTATCATATTTAGTACATTTTGTACTAACGCATACTCTTGCCTATATTCTTATCAAATGTAGGGTCTGGCGATCTTGAGTTTCATCCCCGTGGCTAGGTTCATTGAATAGCAAGAAGTGGAAGACTTGGTGAGTCCTCATAGCATCGAGGATTTGATCACCTTTCCTTTTGCCTATCTTTTATGTTTTAGACTTTTGTATGGGCTGCGTCCCAAAGATTTATTCAAGTGGTTATAGATGGTTTGAAGTATTATAGACTTCTGCTAGTTTTTAAAAGACTTCGATTGTTTTAAATTTCCTCACCATTTTCTATTATCTTATGTTATGATATGCTAAGAGGCTTGTATGAGGCTTTTCAGAGTCTTGTACGCCGTGTCACATCTAGGGGGTACCTTGGATCGTGACACTTATGGCCCTTTATTATTCTTTTAGAAGTCTCTTTTGAAGGCACAAATAGTTTAATGTAATCAAAATTTTGACAAAAATTTTCTAGTTCATTTCGTTATATTTTACTATCTTTTTTTTCAGTTCATTTTTAAGTTTCATAGCTGTACATAATTCTAATCCTATAATGTTTATAAAATTCATAATGCCACCATAGGTTAGTTGATTATAAGAAATTTTCCCCTCAAACCTATCTTTTAATTTTATCCTAACCTTTTTAGCAAATATTGATAAACCACTAATAAATTTTTCCTTTCAATAGTCATGATTACAGTCTTTTTGAATCATAACTTTATTAACGAAAATATCTTTATAACACCTAAAATCATCTAACTTTGGAAAAGATAGATTAGATAATATTTCTAAACTTTTATCTTGAAAGAATTGAGGTTCACCTATAAAGTGTTTAGCTATGCTATAAATTAAGCTGACTGTGACATCTTCCAAAATTTGGTTTTCTATAGTTTGCCCTGCAAACTCAGTTTTAATGATAGGAATAATAATAGTAGCATGTACTATCTTTTACCTATTATCTTCGATGAAGTTATTGCCCCACTAATTTTTAATGTGTCAGTAAATCTGGTTGTAATCAAAGTGACAGCTTGTTTATCTACTACATTTTTCATTTTATATGTCGTAATGATCATACTCATTTCATATAATTTATTATATCTTTTCATGTTCCATGATTCTATCAATATTCCACTCAACGATTTCGTTTTCAAAGTATGAAGTATGAGATAAAAATTTATTTACTTCATACAACATATTTAGAAAGGAGGGTCTCTTGTAATAATTCTTTTTGGTGGAATAATTAGAACCTAATTTATTTGTTTCATTATCATTATTTTTGGATAAAATATTTATGACTTTATCATTTTTAACCTATAAATTGGACTTTAACTTTTGATTAATTATTCTTATAAGTTCATATGTAATTTCAATCTTTTCTTGAAACGATGTGGAGACAAGAGATATCCTCAAAATTAATAGGTATTATGAATTTATCTTAACATATATCGATTTAGTAGAAATTGAGCATATATTTTAGGTAAATAATTCAGATAGTATACAATACTCGAAATTCACAATTAAAAGAACTCTAAGCCCCTTTAAATGGTTGGTAGATCATCTACATACCACCATTCTCTTATCAAAAGCACATCGATCCCAGACATATAATTAATATGATTATAAGGTAGCCTAGTATAATTTTATTTTTGTTAAGCCCAACATCCATATTTGGTTTATAAAATATTTAGAAGAATGTAGTAATTCCCCAATAGTTTTACGAATGGTGAAGTCATTTCGGAGAAAATAAACAGGTATTATCAACTCAACATCAAACACAATTTAATTTCTTTTAGGTGGAGTGAAATATATCTACCTGAAAGTGCCAGGGATCTTCAATGATAAGTTATTCAAGAAACAATAAATCAAAAGGTGGACCCCACGCACAATAAACAATAAATCAAAATGTGGTCCATCAATATTTCACTTCGCAATTTCACTTTCAGAGTATGAAGTATGGGATATAATTTTTTTTTATATTGTATATACGAAAATGAGATATTTTGTTCTAAACACTATGGTGATAATAAATGTTTATTTCCTCCAAATTGGCTCCATCATTCATAAAATCATTTGAGAATTACAATATTTCCTATCTCTTCTGAATATTTAACAAACCAAGTATGGGTGTTTGGCCTTACATACATAAAATTATACAATACCGCCTTATAATCATAACAATTATATATTTGTGGTCGATACGATGTTGATAAGGGAATAGGCTTATGTAGATGATCCATAAACCATTCAAAAGGGCTTAAATTTTTTTATCGTAAACCTTGAAAATTGATTCTATGTGGATCATCGATATCTGCTAACTTATGCTCAATTTTTATCACGTTTGTTAATATAAACTCGTAATACCTTCAATTTTTCAGTGGATCCTCTGTCTCCACATAATTGTGATTGCTGTAACTTTGTTTCAAAAGGTCTGGCACTCCAAAACCTTCATATTTCTTATCAAGAGTCATGATTGGATGTACCTGTAAAACTGTTATCTGAAAAAAATTTGATGGAGTGACTTTTTCTTTATTCCTTGTCAGGGTAGTTGGAACAATCACCTGCGAATATATTTTTGGGAGCTTCATTATATAATTATCTTTTTTTTGGATAGAAATACCTGTTGATGAGGGATTTTCTATAAGACTTGATTTACTAGTCATAGATTCATTTAATGATAAGGGGATGTTGGGTTCTGGCAGGGACGAGAATTCTGTTAGAACTGAGTATCGATTTCCTAACTTTTTATCTCCCTCTTCGAAGGATCTTTTCATTTCATCCTCGAATTTGAAGGGCGGGAGTGGGAGCCTTAGGGACCTTATTCTCGATACTCCTGATCTCATTATTTTACTGTAAAAAATTTCTTGTCAAAAAATCAAGAGAGAATTATTTTCTCCATTTATGAATTTTATTTCAAAAATCAAAGTTGTATAATAAAGTTTGTCATCTGGAAAAAAATAATTTAAAAATTAGATTTTTAACATCTTTTTGTAAAACATCTTTGGTTACTTTGCAGTCAACTCTTAACAAAAATTCTTTATTTATTAAATCTTCTTGAAATTTGGTAATGTATAGTCTATAGTTAAAATATCCTTATTCATAGTACTATAATTTTTTTAAAGTATCATTCCAAATTCATGAAGTGAATCTCACTAATTGTTTAGCATATCATACAAAAATCTTTTGTTTAAGTATGCCTCCATATCCTATGCCTGAGCCGTCCGTTTCTACAATCATAAAAGCCTCCAGATGTAATATACCTAGACATGAAAGTTTTTGAACTATTGATTTAACTTTTTGGATTGCATTAATATGCCATATTCTCCATGGCACTGAATTCTTTTTAAGACGTTGATAAAGAGACTTACAAATCTGTCTAATGTTAGGAATAAAATCAACAACATAATCGAGACTTCCTTAAAATCTTTAGAGTTGTGTTTTATCTATTAATTCATTCGAAAATCTAGATGAGAACTCTGTAGCTCTACAAATGGGTCTATAGGTTCCTCGATATAAATCATAGCCAAGAAATCTAATGGTAGTTTGAAATAAGTTAAACCTTTTAACACTTAATATTAATTCATTTTGCATAATAGCCTTTAAAAAGGTGTAAAGTTGTTTAAAGTGTTGATCAATATCCTCGAAATATATTAACACATCATCTATACAGACTATAGAAATATGACTGTATTGAATAAATATATCATTCATGATATCTTGAAATTTAAACGAAGCATTTTTTAGTCTAAAGTGCATTACGTTCCATTCATATTGTCTGAAGGGGACATTGAAGGCCGTTTTACATTTATCCTTTTCGGTGATTTGTATATGTCAAAAACTTGATTTCATATCAAACTTGCTATAAATATTAGCTTTATAAGTTCTTTTAAGAAAATCACATGTTTAGGCATGGGATACCTAATCCATTTTAATACTTTATTAAGAGGATTATAATTGATAACTAGTCTTGGTGAACCTCTTTCTTTTTCGGAACTATTATTGACATAATAGGCCGAGCACTCCAAGGTGATCTGAATGGTCTAATAATTGTTTTAGCAAGTAAATCATTAATTTCCTTTTTATAATATTCCACTAATTCAACATTCATTTGAATGAGTCAGAATTTTGTTTACTGTTTTCTTACTTTTTTATTTAAGTTTGTTTAATTTTATGTTTAAAGGATTATATGTTCTTGATCCCTTTCGTTACTTTGCCCAATTTTTTTAAGCGATACGTCCTTGGATACTTTAAAAAGATTTTTAAAAAAGGGCACCTCAATTTTTAAAATTTTTATAATATTAAGACTTCTGAGTCTACTGTTGCCGATAATAAAAATGTTGAGACTATTAAATTATTAACAACTAACAATATAACAAGTATAAGAAAAATTATAATTTTCTTCATATAGGACTGGTTCAAGTAGCAATCAAACCATTACATAGATTGGGTTTAGATGTACCCATGTGTATTCTCTTACGAGATAATAAGTTATTAAATTTTGATGATTCACTATGTAACAACATGTTCCCGTCGTTATGGACAAGCCAATGGGAAATGAATTTGGGCCAGAAAATGGAAATTTCCAGCCTAGGCCAGACTTGAATAAAATCTGAGTCAGAAGAGGTTTAGGGTAATCTGGTAATGGATGGGCGATTTAATTATGAATTTAATAATTTTAGTGGATAGCCAAGATGGTAAGGAGTTTGTACGACTTTACGGAATTTAATAATTTTAGTGAATAGCCAAGACAATAAGGAGTCTGTACGGCTTTACGGAATCAAATTTAGTCGGGTAGAACTTCCGTGATTAATCCTAGCCTGAAAGGGTGATTTTATTACGTCAAGATTTGAGGGTGTGTTGTGAAATTTAGACTTGGAACAAAAATTTCGATTCTCTTTCTCCGTGCAACCCGCCACAGTGGAATTATTTTCTCTATGACGGGCCAATAGCGAGTAAAAATGGGAAAAGTCCGAAAAATGTTGTTTTTTTGTAAACTTCGTTCTTGGAGAGGAAAAGGGCGACCTATGGCTATTTCTTCTGATTTTTAACTAATTCTCGCGCTAAAGGTATGTCAATTACTCCCCTAATTCGTAAATTGATTCTTAGAACTTAGAATGCTTGCTATTTATCCTTGAGGGAGTGTTTTGGCTTGAATTTAATGGTGGAAAAATTCTTAGTTGGATGTTAAGATAATGGGATTAGCCAAGGGTTACTATATGGATATAATCCGGGTTAACTAGGCCTCCATTATTGATCCTTTGCATAATTTACTTGTTTTAGACTAGGAACAAGTTGAGAGACTTCGGAAAGGGAAAACTCAAGTTCCTTAAGAATGTTCAAGCTTGATTTTGAGGTAGGTGATGCTTTGATTTCCCGTCTGTGTTATATATGCTTGCTAATTGCTCCATTCAATTCATGCATGTATGTGAATAGGGAAAGATGAAATGACTAATTATGATTCCGTAGCATGCAATGAACTTGTTACTTGATTGTACGATACAAGCATGTAAATCATTTATTATGGTACTGATTGTGTTTGTGATTTATTAGATTGGGTGTCACATTCCTACACATAATGGAATCGAGTGTCACGTTCTGACACATAATTGGATTGGGTGTCATGTTCCAACACACTAGTAGTTTAAGTGTGGGTACCATGAGAGGACTATCATTGACTGTTGCATTTGAGATTGATATTGTGAAACTAATATATTGGGCATGAATTGATAGATTGTTATTCTTTTTGCATATGTATGGGTTATTATGTTGTAGTTATTTGTGTATGTCTCACTTACTAGAATAGCCGCGTGATCCTACCAGTACACCGCCTGAAGAGATTTTTAGGCAGAATTGGCATAATTATTACCGTGAGGATTGAGCTGCCAAAAGAGATTATCCTCCTTTGGGAAATAATCAGATTGCTTCCATACCTTATCTCAGGTTACCCCTTAGTTGTTTATGTAGTGATACTACACTTGCTTTTTCTTTGTTGAGTATATGGCATCCGCAGGCGGCTGTTGAGAGACCTTAGCTAGGAGATCACTGACTTGTCAGTTCAAGGGTGAGCCAGTTCCTTCACGCTACCATGGATTCATCTAGAATCTTAGTCCATTTGATTTGGACTTAGACCTTTCAGACTCTAGCTTCATGTTTAGAGTTTTTGGGGTTGCATCCCCTTATCTTAGACCGTTTAGTTAGAAGTTTTGGTGCAATAAATTTCAGGTTCTATGGGTTGAACTTCCACTTATTTATGTTTTTTTTTATAACTAATTGAGTTTATGAGAACTCAACTTTTAAATTGATTATTTAAACTAGTTTCCACATCTTTAAATGTCTGTCTTTTGGTTAGTATTATTTAGTTGGGTTGTAGTAATGGTTCTCCCACCGGAGCGTTAGTGTGGGTGTCAATCACGACGGTTTGAGTTGTGACAAAGTTGGTATCAGAGCCCTAGGTTTGTTGATCTCATTGTATAAAAACGAGTCTAGTAGAGTCTTGCAGAACGGTACAGAGAAGTTTGAACTTTTCTTCGAGAGGCTACAGGAAATTAGGAAAATCTCTCCATCTTCTTCTCCGTTCGTGCAATAACTTGATTCTAATTGGTAACTGGTGATCTGAATTGGTATCTAACCTCTTTCACTCTTCGGTCCGTAGATGGTTAATACGCGAAATAACATGTCAGGCCAGTAGCCCCAATCAATGAGCCAACAGGGTAGCCCACAGAGAGAGGACATGGTCGGAGTTGGGGTAGAGGAAGACAAAAAGGCAGATGACGAGGAAGGGTTGCACCCGCCAGGGGTGAAGCCCAAGCTTAAAATGTACCCAGGGAAGAGACCCTTCCCGCACCCCAAGATAAGGTAAAAGAGAATGTGGAGATTAAGGTGAAAGAGGATGTTGAACCAAAATAGGATGTACAGGCTGGGACTGCAGGACTTCCCCCTTTGGACCCAGCTATAGGTTAGTAGATTTTGACTTTTTAGAGTGGGTTGGTCAGCTCTGGAACCATTCCCATAGTGCAAGCTTCTCAACCTTCAGTCAACCACCCTCTTGATGTTACAATCCCTAAGATAGGTGGAGTGTTGAGTGTTGATACCTTTTTCCGTCCAATTTTGGGCCCGATGATGATTGGCATTGAGCATGAGATGCTGACCAAGTTTTTGAAGTTAAATCCGTCAATGTTCCATTGTTCTGAAAGTGAGGATGCCTATGAGTTCATCCTAAATTTCTATGAGAGACTTCGCAAGTTAGGCATTGTGCACCATCATGGAGTTGAGTTCGTGACCTTTCAGCTTCAAGGTGAGGCTAAGCAGTGGTGGAGAGCCTTTGTGGAATGTCGATCACCAGTCTTGCCTCCACTCACATGGGTTCAATTTAAAGCCTTGTTTCTGGAGAAGTATATTCCCCAGACTTTGATAGACCGCAAGAAGGATAAGTTTATGGCTTTGGAGCAATGTGGTATGACTATAACTGCTTATGAGGCTAAGTTCCATGCCTTGTCCTGATATTCTACGCAGTTGGTGACTACCGAGGAAGAGAGGATCCATTTGTTCGTTAAGAGGTTGAATCCCGAGTTGCAGGTATTATCTGTTTACATGACCTCTGCAGGTAAAAGCTTTAATGAAGTGACTGACTTTGTGAAGAAGGTAGAAGGAGTTTGATGGGACGGGCATGCCAAGGCTTTGGCTAAGAGGCCCAAGAGTACATGTAACTTTAATGACTTCTACTCTAGAGCTTAAGGTAGGCCAGCAATTGTAGCCCGACCAATTTAGTCAGCTATGCCAGCTTCTACGGGTGGTTACTCAGGGAGTCCGCAACAGAATCCTACTAAGGACGGTCAGGGATCCTCTTTTGTGCCAAGAAACATACTATCTCTTGACCGCAACTGTTACAATTTTGTAGAACCATGACACATGAGAAGAGATTGTCCCATCAGTGCATGACTGAACCCGTGCAGCAGCAGACCAAAACAGTGGTACTGACAGACGGAGGTAATAATGGCAAAGGACGTCCACAACGTGGGAGAGGATGAAACTAGAGAGGTCGTAGAGGCCGAAAATGGTAATCCATGTAGGGGAGCAGTACAGCTAGGCAGAGAGGTTGCTCGTTAGGATGACAGGGCTCAGTTTTATGCCTTTTCGGGCAAGACCAAGGCTGAGGCGTCTGATTCAGTGATCACAAGTACTATTCTTGTCTGTGACTGAATGGCTACTATTTTGTTTGAATCAGGTTTTACTTAATCTTATGTGTCAGTACAGTTTGTATTGGGATTTGATGATAATTGTGATATGATTGATGCCTCAATCCATGTTTCTAACCCAGTTGAAGAGTCTGTCGTAGTCACTCATGTCTATCGTGTTTGTTATGTCCTGTTTATGGGTTGTCAGACTTGGACTTATTTGGTTATTTTGGATATGACTGACTTTGATGTAATCTTAGGCATGACTTGGTTGTCCCCCTATTATGTTGTGCTTAATTGTAATGCTAAGATTGTGACTAGAGATCCCGGGTAGGGCCAAGTTACAGTAGGAAGGGGTGTACAAGCCTAAGCCAACTAAGATCATATCTTTCATCCGGGCTAGGAAATTGGTGGGCAGGGTTATTTGGCGTATTTGGCTCATATTCGGGATGTTGATGTAGAGTCCCCCTTTATTGAGACTATTCTTGTAGTGTCTGAGTTTAAGTAAGTGTTTACTACAAATTTACCTAGTGTGCCTCCAGATAAATATATAGATTTTTGTATTGCCTTGGAGCCGGACACTCGCCCAATCTCTATATCTCCTTATCGCATGGCCCCAACAAAGTTAAAAGAGCTTAAGATCCAGATCCAAGAGATCCTTAATAAGAGTTCCATCCGTCCTAGTGCTTTTTCATGGGGTGCTCCTGTCTTGTTTGTTAAGAAGAAGGATGGTAATATGAGAATGTGCATAGACTATCGACAGTTGAATAGGGTAACCATTCGAAATAAGTACCCGTTTGTCACGCCCCGAGCCTACACCCTGGGCAGGACTGGCACTCGAGAACCATTATTGGCCCCAAGCGAACCCTTGACATGGCTTAACTTGTAGCGGAAGACTTAAATAATAAGAAACAACCTCAAAATATAACTCATGGAATGTCTTAAAAGAACATTCGACTAGCCAAAATGGCAACTCAATGTCTTAACATAAATAACTCAAAATGGAAAGACTAGTGAACTATAACTATGCATCTATGAAGCCTCTAAAACAATGAGGAATGTCGGGACAAAATCTCCGATCATCCTAACAACTGAATTACTGAAAAAACAATGTAAAAAGGGGTCCTCCGAAAAGCAAGTATGTAACACTCTAGAAATTAGTAGACCTAGCTAGAGCTTAAAGTTAGGATTAGAACGTCAAGGTCTAAACCCCAAGGACCAACCCCAGGACCTTGAGGAAAAGCCTTATGGAGGCTTCCTGGCAGTGACCCACAGAGGGCACCCATGCCTCGTGGGTTAAACCTGCCAAAAATAGCTCCCAAAACCAGCCCCAGACCCCGACCCACGCTTCACCAACACGGGTCATGGGTCCAACCACGGTCCGTAGGTGAGGGGGTCGTGGGTCACACCTGGAAGGTGGTTTTTGGCAGTTAGTTGAAGGGTAGTTTTGGGTTTTCCATTTTAATTAACTATTAAATGACGTCATTTTGTATTATTTTAGACTAACTATATAAGTGTTGTAAGCCCCTAAACTAAGGCATCTAAATCATAACTACCAACTTCCCAAATCAAAATCAATTTCCCAAAAAACAATCTTCTCTCTAGAACTCCAAGGAAAAAGAAGAAGAAGATCAAGTTAGGGCTTTAAGAAGGAGGCTTTTTCACATGAATTTGTTGGATTTCTTCACCTAAGGTATGGTAATCTTTATCCATGAATATTTTTCATCTATGGAGCCCCTCAAACTCTTAATTTCAAAGTAGAAAACCCCTAAAAGCTAGGGTTTTGACTCCAAGTCATGGATTCTTTCTAAAACAATTTTTTATAATTTAATTACTTTAATTTATGATTGAATTGTGGAATTATTGTAGTTTTATGATGAAATCTCCCATGAATCCATTATAACCCCGTGTCCCCAATTTATGAACTTGTGAGGTGGGTGAATTGTGGTGAGCTGAATCTTATGAGATTATGTTGTAGTAATTTGGTGATTTGAATCATGTTATCTTCCATATATAATGCTGTAAATCTAGATGTATTCGATGGAATATGATCCTTGACCCAAGAGGGGTAAAACATGAGAATTATACATGACTGTGAACTCATTGTGCATGCTTGTGAACATGATTATAATCTAGTTGTTGTGTTGATTGAAAGTCCATTCTCATAAACACATAATGAACATGATGTGAAATTTCTTCTCACAATATGATGATTATAAGGTTGAAAGTCCATTCTCACCTATTGAATCTATGAGCTATTTTATGGGTTGTGTTGGATGGAGGGTTAAGACACTCTTCCATGCAAGAAAACTCAATTCAAGACTAAACATGTAACTGTGGGAAGTAATGCTTAGCACCGAGTGAATATTGAATATGAGATGGAGGCTCACCCGTTAAGAAAGGCCCGGTTTCTAAAGTTAATCTCATGAGATGGAAGCTCCCCCGTTAAGTAAGGTTGGGTTTCTAGTAACAATCTACTTATCCAATAACTATGTGCCCTCATAGGTCTTTACCTAGTGGATCCATCAAAAAGCTAATAAATTTTAGTTCTACCTTAGGCAAGTAGGACACCTCTTTTCGGTGTGAGGAATGACACTGTATTCCATGTTAAGCTCGCATGGTCTATGATGCTTATCATGACCAACGACACTATCCTACGGTATGAGTGTTTACGATCGTCGATAATATAGTAACCCAACAAAGGGTTGGGGTTGGGTCCCAAGGGAGCGGTTTTGAGAATTGATACACAAATAGAATTTACATTCTAACTAGTCATAGCTAAAGACATTTGCGATAAAAGACATTGTAAATTAAAGGGGGTGACACAAAGTGTCAAATATCAAAAGAGGTTTTGTAACAAGTACTAAAACAGCAAAAATAAAATAAAGAAAAATACAAGTATGGGGAAAGGTTCTTGGGATGTGACCGCAATATAAGTTGAGATAAATTGTTGGGGAATATGCTTTCGATAGGAAATTTGCAAAATAATAGTGACTAGGCAAAACTTTAAATGGAAATAAGTTCCCTCTCGGGCAACTTACCCCGTTTCAAATGCGTTCCTCTCGGACACCCATTTGCCGCATGAAGACCAGCCTACGCCTTACCCCACTCACTCTCTCGAGCTGAGTGTTAGGATATGGAAATACGGTTCACCCTTTCGGGCTGAACCTCATGTCGACCCACTCCTTAGGCCATCAGTCTAGTGGTTTTGGTTTCGCGACCTCCCTATCGGACAAGCCAAAAATACATGGGTGACTTTGTATTTGCAACTACAAATCCTTTAGATTAAACCACAACCACTAGGTGAAATCACCATTAAAATACATCTAACCTATCAGCAAGCAAGACCTAACAAGAATATCAACCCATATTTGCTAAATCACACTCCAATAATGGGGTTTTTTATCCACATATCAAGAAATAAGAAATTATACCTAACATGATAATGAAATCAACTGGGTATAAGAAATTAAACCTTAAATTAAGCAAAGGAAAATGAATAGAGAAGACCCACTTCCAACTTGGGGAAGAAGAACTCATTTATTCAAGTCTCCAAAAAAAACCCTCTCCAAACTTGAGAGAAAAAGTATCAGCTAAAGAATGTTCTCAAGTGAAAATAATAATAATAATTGTTCCACACCAAGACTACAACTCTAACTAGTATTTATAGTTTTCACGGATTGTGTTGCGGAGGATCGTTCGGCGACATTAGTCGAGATCGCCGATGAACTCGGCGATCCACCCTTTAATCAGTTCATCACCTTCAGTGTCTTGCCTAAAACATCCTCATATACTGGATCATTGGGCGGTACAATACTCGCGGAACTAATCGGCGACTCACCGACAACTCATTTCCTCGCCTTTTGATCCACTTCCTTCAAGGCTTCGCATATTGGAACAAAGGGCAATGCATGTCAATTCGGCGACTCGCCAATTTGGACTTGGCGATCCACAGACTTTTATTTCTTGTTCTTTTTAGCCCTTTTTGCTCCGTTTTGCGCCTAAGTGTCCATGCTTCCAGTAAAACTTCAAATACCTGAAACTTAAGCATTTTAATCAGGTATTGAGATAAAACAAACATTCGATGACACCATTTCTATTAAAATAAAGCCCTAAATGAGTCCAATTTGTGGACTCATCAGTCTATGTCGGTTAAGGATTATTCTCAATATAATGAAGAAGATGAATTATTAACTATGATTTCTCAAGAAGCTTTACTTAGCATAGATAGGATTATGGGATCTTACTTATGCACTGCACAAGTAGACTTTGAGGGTGCTTATGATATCTTTCCATTATACTATGATGATTTGAATGTTGAACATGCTTATGACTTGTTTTTTTCCATTGTCTTCTACATGAGGTTTTAACTTACAAATTGCATGCATTTAACTAAAATGTCCATTTTAGCATGTTTTCAAGGATTTTATGCATGGCTATCATACTTAGTGCATTTTTCTACTAACCCATATTTTCTACATTTATCACAAAGTGTAGGTTCCGGTGTTTGAGGTGATCTTCCTTCGATACAATCTTGGATCGACTATTCTCCTAGCTTGTGGTGAGTCCTCATGGATCCGAGGAAGAGTGATGTCTTGTTGTTCCTTTTCTGTCATTGTACTAGACTTTCAAATTTATTGTAAAGGATGTGACCGTATTTGAGACTTCGATTGTAATAGATGGCTAAATGAGACAAGTTCTAGACTTCCACTTTGCTTTTATGATATGCTAAGTGGCTTACATGATGCCTTTAGGGGCATTATGTGCCTTGTTACGTCTAGGGGGTACCCTTGGGTCGTGACAAACTTGGTAATCAGAGCACAACGTTTAGAATAATTCTAGGATGATGTTTCATAAGCCACGTCTAGTAGAGTCTTGTTCATGAGTGTGAAGCGCGTCACATTTATGAATGAGTGGCTATAAGATCTTAGGAAATTTCACTTTCTTCATTACTCCTAAGTCGTGCCTTAGAGTTTAACTCTATAAAAGTCACTTTCCTAATCCTTCTCTTATGTCTTCAGGAAATGAATACACGAAGGGTTAACATAAGAAAAACGGAGGGTGACAATGTGAATAAGGAATCTATTCATCGTAATCAACCTCCTTAAGTCAATCAAGCTCCGATTAATCCTCTGGCTATGACGGATGTGGAAATTAGGTCGGCTTTTCTAATATTGGCTCAAGCCATGACGGCTCGAGACAATAGAGATGTTGGGACTCATGTGAACCCTAATATGAATTCCACGGCTTCTAGATTGAGGGATTTTGCAAGGATGAACCCTCTCGAGTTTCTTGGTTCCAAGGTGGAAGAGGATCCCCAAATGTTTATAGATGAGGTTGGCAAGGTGCTTGATGCTATAGGGTGTCTTCGGAGGAGAAGGCGGAGCTAAGCAGCCTACCAACTAAAAAATGTGGCTCAAGTTTGGTATGATCAATGGTAAGGTGAGAGACCCATAGGAGCGGGCCCGATAGAATGGGAATTATTTAAATAAGAGTTTCTTGATAGATTCTTTCCCCTAGAGTTGAGGGAACAAAAAATGCAATACTTCATAACTTTCAACAAGGGTGTATGAGTGTGAAAGAGTATTTTCTAAAGTTCACCCAACTATCAAAGCATGCTCCAACCATGGTGGTGGACTGGAGGGCTAGAATGAATAAACTTGTGATTGGAGTGTCCGACTTGGTAGTCAATAAATGTCGTTCGGCAATGCTTATCCCAAGTATGAATATTTCAAGTCTTATGGTCCATGCCGAACAAATTGAGGATCAAAAACTCAAGAAAATGAATAGGGAGGTAAAAAGAGCTAGAACCAGTGATGGAAATTTCTCTAATGCTAAATTCGAAGGGCAAGGTCGACAAAGGTTCAAAGAAAGGTTTTCCAACCAAGGTTCCTCTAGTGCTTCCCCAATGGTCAACAAGGATAGGGTGTCTAACCCTAAGCCTCAAGTAGGTTATGATAAGGGAACTACTATGGCAAAGCCTACTTGTGCCAAATGTGGAAAGAAGCATGATGGTAAATGCTTGGCCGGTTTGGGTGTGTATTATGGTTGTGGTAAGAGTGGTCATCAATTGAAAAATTGCCCAACACTTACTGCCAAGGGGAGAGAAGATAAGCAAACTCCTCCAAGTGGTTCAAACTCCAATGCTCAAAAGCAAAACCGCTTTTATGCTATTTGATCCCGAGAAGACCAAGAGAGCTCCCCGGATGTGGTGACCGGTATGTTACAAGTCTTTTCTATTGATGTATATACTTTGTTAGATCCCGGTGCCACTTTGTCCTTTGTGACACCTTTTGTGGCCATGAAGTTTGAAATACTCCCCGAAGTGTTATTAGACCCTTTTTCGATTTCTAACTCCGGTTGGTGACTCGGTGGTGGCTAGAAAAGTTCATAGAAGTTGTCCCATTTCCTTGTCCCATAAAGTTACTTTAGTGGATTTGGTAGAGTTAGACATGTTAGACTTTGATGTGATTTTTGGTATGGATTGGTTGCACGCATGTTATGCCTCTATCGATTGTAGGACTCAGGTTGTTAAATTCTAATTTCCAAATGAGCCTATTCTAGAGTGGAAAGAGGGAAATTCTATCCCTAGAGGTCAATTTGTTTCTTATCTTAAAGCTAGAAAAATGCTCTCCAAAGGGTGTATTTACCATCTTGTTAGGGTAATGGATATTGAATTTGAAGTCCCTTCTCTAGAGTCGGTTCCAGTAGTAAATAAGTTTCCAGAAGTTTTCCCCAATGATTTGCTCGAAATTCCTCCCGAATCGAAAATAGATTTTGGCATTAACCTTTTGTTGGATACACAACCTATCTCCATTCCTCTTTATAGAATGGCTCCGACCGAGTTGAAAGAGTTGAAGGAGAAATTGAAGGATTTGCTAGATAATGGTTTTATTAGACCAAGTATCTCTCTATAGGGTGCTCCGGTATTGTTTCTTAGAAAGAAGGATGGTTCTCTTAGAATGTGCATCGACTATCACCAATTGAACAAAGTGACCATAAAGAATAAATATCCCTTTCCGAGGATAGATGACTTGTTTGATCAACTCCAAGGGGCTAGTTACTTCTCAAAAATTAGCCTTCGTTTGGGGTATCACCAACTAAGGGTGAGAGGGGATGATATACCCAAGATGGCTTTCCAAACTAGGTATAGGTATTATGAATTCTTTGTGATGTCATTTGGCGTAACTAATTCCCCGGCGGCATTTATGGACCTAATAAATAGAGTGTTTAGGCAACACCTAGACATGTTTGTGATCGTGTTTATCGATGATATTTTGATCTACTCAAGGAGTGAAAATGACCATATGGACCATTTGAGGATTGTATTACAAGTCCTTAACGACCACCAATTATTTGTGAAGTTTAGTAAGTGTGAGTTTTGGTTAAGGTCTGTAGCCTTCCTTGGTCATATAGTGTCAAACAAGGGTATTGAGGTAGATCCTAAGAAGACAGATGCGGTCAAGAGTTGGCCTAGACCTCTAACTCCTTCCGACATTAGAAGTTTTTTGGGTTTGGCCGGTTACTATAGGAGGTTTGTTGAGGAATTTTCCTCTATTGCTTCTCCGTTGACGGCTTTGACCCAAAAGAAAGCTAAGTTTGAGTGGTCGGAGACTTTTGAGAAAAGCTTCCAAGAATTGAAATATAGACTTACTTTCGCTCCGGTGTTGACCTTACCGGAGGGTACGTATGGTTTTGTTGTTTATTGTGATGTCTTTAGAGTTGGGTTGGGATGTGTGCTCATCCAACATGGTAAGGTGATTGCTTATACATCGAGGCAACTTAAGGTCCATGAGAAGAATTATCCGACCCATGATCTTGATTAGCGGCGGTTGTGTTTGCTTTGAAAATATGGAGACATTACTTGTATGGGGTCCATGTGGATGTTTTCACCGACCACAAGAGTCTTCAATAAATGTTTAGTCAAAAGGACTTAAATCTTCGACAAAGAAGGTGGTTTGAACTTTTGAAGGATTACGACATGAATGTTCTTTACCACCCTGGAAAAGCTAATGTTGTAGCGGATGCACTTAGTAGAGTGTCCATGGGTAGTGTGGCTCATATAGAAGATGAAAAGAAATAGTTAGTTTGTGATGTACATAAGTTGGCTCGGCTAGGTGTCCAACTAGTGGATTCCACCAAGGGTGGTTTCATGGTTAATAATGGCTCCGAATTGTCCTTTGTGGTGGATGTGAAGTCTAAACAAGATCTTGATCCTATATTAGTTGAATTGAAAGAATCGATACTCAAGAAGTCTGTTAAGGCTTTCTCCCCAAGGGGGGAGATGGGGGTACTTAGGTACCCAAGGTCGATTATGTGTTCCGGATGTGGATGGGTTAAGGGAGAAAAATTTTAGAGGAGGCTCATAGTTCTCGGTATTCTATTTATCCAAGAGCCACCAAGATGTACCATGATTTACGGGAAGTCTATTGGTAGAATTGAATGTAAAGGGAAATTGCGGGATTTGTAGCCAATTGTCCTAATTGTCAACAAGTCAAGGTTGAGCACCAAAGGCCGAGAGGCTCATTGCAAGATATACCAATTCCCACTTGGAAGTGGGAAGAGATCAATATGTATTTTATTGTGGGTTTGCCTCGTACTCGAAGTCAACATGATTCTATTTGCGTCATTGTTGATAGGATGACAAAATCAACCCACTTTATTCTCGTCAAAGTTTCTCATTCGACGAAAGACTATACAAATTTGTATATAAGGGAGATAGTGAGGTTACATGGAGTTCCTTTATCCATCATTTCGGATCAGGGTCCTCAATTTACTTCACACTTTTAGAAGTCATTCCAAAAGGGGCTTGGTACTAAGGTGAAGCTTAGCACCGCTTTCCATCGTTAAATGGATGGTCGAGCAGAGCGCACTATTCAAACTTTAGAAGACATGTTAAGAGTGTGTGTTATAGATTTCAAGGGTAATTGGGACAACCACTTGCCATTAATAGAGTTTTCCTACAATAATAGTCACTACTCAAGTATCGCTATGGCTCCTTTTGAAGCCTTGTATGGTAGGAGATGTAGGTCTCCGGTTGGTTGGTTTGAGGTAGGTGATATTGCTCTTATTGATCCCGAATCGGTTTATGAGGCTATTGAGAAAGCTTGGCTCATTAGAGAGAGGTTGAGAACGACTCAAAGTAAACAAAAGTCTTATACCGATGTGAGGAGAAGGGATCCAGAATTTTAAGTTAATGATTGGGTCTATTTGAAAATCTCACCTATGAAAGGTGTGATGAGGTTTGGCAAAAAAGGGAAACTTAGTCCCCGATATGTGGGCCCATATCAAATTTTGAAGTGTATTGGGAAAGTTGCCTATGAATTGGACTTGCCAAATGAGTTGGCACTAGTTCATCCGATATTTCATGTTTCTATGCTAAAGAAGTGTATTAGAGATCCGGTATCCATTACTTCCCAAGAAGGGTTGGGAGTAGATGAAAGCCTTTCCTATGAAGAGGTCCTGATAGAGATCCTTGACCGGCAAGTCAAAAGATTGAGAAACAAGGAAATAGCTTCCGTAAAGGGTTTGTGGAGGAACCATTTAGTTGAGGTGCTACTTGGGAGGCCGAGGCCGATATGAAGTCCCGATATCCTCATCTCTTTCCTTCTACTCCTATTCAAGCTTGAGGTAATTAGTTCCTCTTGAGTTTTAGTGTTTTGGAGGTCATGAGTGTTACATGAGTTTTTCCATGATTTCCTTATGTTATGCATGTTCCTTATGAAATTCATTTTTAGTGAGAAAATAAGTCATAATGAATTATGTTCCTCATGTCGTTGTGCATTTAGTATGAATTTCCTATTTTGACTTCATGAGATGGGTTGATGAACATGCTTTAGTATGCTTTTGAGAGTAATCGCTTATTGGCACCATGATATTGTGTTGAGCATTATTTAAGTTTGAGAAGTTAGTTCCTCCTATGATTATGAGAAATATTGAGTTTCATGCATATTTGGGTTGTTAGATGTAGTTCCTACTCCCTTGTGTTGCAATGATTATATTTTGAGATGGAGTTGATGTTTCCTCCTTTGATTTGTGCATTATTTTGATGTTTCATGCATAATGGGCTTGAGTTTTTATTTCTGTAAGGTGTCTAGATCATCATTCGAGGACGAAAGTTCCCAAGGGGGAGATATTGTAACAAACCAGAAATTAGTAGACCTAGCTAGAGCTTGACGTTAGGATTAGAGCCTTGAACGTACCCTCCCGTACCTTAAAATCCATGTGTTAGTGTTAGAACGTCAAGTTCTAAACCCCAAGGACCAAACCTAGGTCCTTGAGGAAAAGCCTCAAGGACGCTGCCTGGCAGTGACCCACAGAGGGCACCCACCCCTCGTGGGTTAGCCCACGCCCCGTAGATGGGAGTCGTGGGTCAAGCATACCAAAAACACCTCCCAGAACTAGCCCAGACCCTGACCCACGCTTCACCAACACGGGTCGTGGTTCCAACAACGGTCCGTAGGTGAGGGGGTCGTGGGTCACACCTGGAAGGTGGTTTTTGGGAGTTAGTTGAAGGGTAGTTTTGGGTTTTCCATTTTAATTAACTATTAAGTGATGTCGTTTTGTATTATTTTAAACTAACTATATAAGTGTTTTAAGCCCCTAAACTAAGGCATCTAAATCATAACTACCAACTTCCCAAATCAAAATCAATTTCCCCAAAAACAATCTTCTCTCTAGAACTCCAAGGAAAAAGAAGAAGAAGATCAAGTTAGGGCTTTAAGAATGAGGCTTTTTCACACGAATTTGTTAGATTTCTTCATCTAAGGTATGGTAGTCTTGATCCATGAATAGTTTTCATCCATGGAGCCCCTCAAACTCTTAATTTCAAAAGTAGAAAACCCCTAAAAGCTAGGGTTTTGACTCCAAGTCATGGATTCTTTCTAAAACAATTTTTTATGATTTAATTACTTTAATTGATGATTGAATTGTGGAATTATTGTAGTTTTATGATGAAATCTCCCAGGAATCCACGATAACCCCATGTCCCCAATTTATGAACTTGTGAAGTGGGTGAATTGTGGTGAGATAAATCTTATGAGATTATGTTGTAGTAATTTGGTGATCTGAATCATGTTGTGTTCCATATCTAATGTTGTAAATCTAGATGTATTGGATGGAATGTAATCATTGACCCAATAGGGGTAAAACATGAGAATTATACAGATTGTAGACTCATTGTACATGCTTGTGGACATAATTATAATCTAATTGTTGTGTTGATTGAAAGTCCATTCTCATAAACACATAATGAACATGATGTGAAAGTTCTTCTCACAATATGATGATTGTAAGGTTGAAAGTCCATTCTCACCTATTGAATCTAGGAGCTATTTTATGGGTTGTGTTGGATGAAGGGTTAAGAGAGTTTCCATGCAAGTAAACTCAATTCAAGATTAAACATGTAATTGTGGGAAGTAATGCTTAGCACCGAGTGGATATTGAATACGAGATAGAGGCTCTCCCGTTATGAAAGGCCGGGTTTCTAAAGTTAATCTCATGAGATGGAAGCTCCCCCGTTAAGTAAGGTTGGGGTTTCTACTAACAATTTCCTTATCCCACAACTATGTGCCCTCATACGTCTTTAGCTAGTGGATCCACCTAAAGTCTAATACATTTTAGTTCTACCTTAGGCAAGTAGGACACCTCTTTTCAGTTTGGGACATGACACCGTTTCCCAACGTTCAGCTCATATGGTCTATGTCGGTTAAGGCTTATTCCCAATATAATGAAGAAGATGAATTATTAACTATGATTGCTCAAGAAGCTTTACTTAGCATGGGTAGGATTATGGAATCTTACTTATGCATTGCACAAGTAGACTTTGAGGGTGCTTATGGTATCTTTCCATTATACTATGATGATTTAAATGTTGAACATACTTATGACTTATGTTCTTCCATTGTCTTCTAAATGAGGTTTCAACTTACAATTTGCATGCATTTAACTAAAATGTCCTTTTTAGCATGTTTTCAAGGATTTTATACATGGATATCATACTTCATTTTTGTACTAACCCATATTTTTTCTACATTTTCCACAAAGTGTAGGTTCCGGTGTTTGAGGTAATCTTCCTTCGATTCAAGCTTGGATCAACTATTCTCCTAGCTTGTGGTGAGTCCTCATGGATCCAAGGACTAGTGATGTCTTGTTGTTCTTTATCTTTCATTATACTACACTTTCAGATTTATTGTAAGGTTTGTGACCCTATTTGAGACTTCGATTGTAATAGATGGCTAAATGAGACAAGGTCTAGACTTCAGCTTTGCTTTTATGAAAACTTTTTAAGGCTTGAAATGCATTTTACTCTTTATTATTCTTTACTTATGTTATGTTATGCTAAGTGGCTTACATGATGCTTTTAGGGCCATTATGTGCCTTGTTACGTCTAGGGGGTACCCTTGGGTCGTGACAAATGAGGCTCACCAACTGACTCTGAGTGCTCAACTGGATCAACAAGGTGCTAGATGTTGATCCTGGTTACCTGTATCTGCATCATAAAATGATGCAGGCCAAATGGCAATAGTACATTGAATGTACGAGCATGCGAGGGGAAAACTAAACATAACATAAGCTTGAACTGAATTCTGAAAGAAACACTTACCTTAACTTTACTCAACTCATGGATACTCAACTCAATGCAGAAATAAACAACAGTAAAGATGTAGTTTATATAAAGCATTTAAACAGTAGGTAACAACTCAATATACATATATAATAAAGTAATATAACTCTATGGGAGTTTCTCTAACCGACAACCATCACTATGAGATATGTGATCATACAGTATTTCGCCCACGCTGCAAGAACTGTCCTATAGTTGGCCGGGATATAGAACGCCTCAACTTAGTGGATCCACTAAAAATTATGACCCTTTCTACCCACGTTGGCTACATGGTTTATGGAGACATGAGTTATTATGAACTCGTCCCCATATCAGTGCTCAATACTACTTCCAAAATAACTCAGCTCATATGTTTAAAAATAAAACTCTTTATGTGGTTTGAGATAATTACTCAAAACTAGCTCAAAGGCTCTCTTGGAAATCGGTGTTTCCTCTCTTGTTTAAAATGTGAAAATATTTACTCATTTAGGAATACTTAGTCCCCATATACTCTTTTTGAAGAAATGAACTTCATTTGTTACTCTTACTTAACTCAAAACTCAAGTCTTAAAATAAGTATAAAGTATTTGCAAAATACTTTTTGAAAGGACTCTAAGAACTCTGTAGACTTAGCTCTTAACTTTCCTTGAATTTGAATTTATGGATTCAAGGATTGTGATTTGTGATAGGAAAGATCTCACGATGTTTAGGAGTTATTTTAGATAGTTAAACATGAGAAACGATCAAGAAATCACTGTCTGGAAACAAGTCTGTGACGCGGAGATGCATTCAAATATTTGGTCGCGAAATAAATTTTGAGGCAGAAGAGTCTGTGACCGCTCTACGATGTGGAGAGAAAATTCCCCATCCTGAGGAACACGTCCGGGACGAGGACCTGATACCAAGATTCACCCGACTTTTTCCTTCTTTATTTTCTAACCCCAATTCGCCTAAACTCAGTTCTTTTGCTCAAATTCTCTTTAGATTTAGATACCCAGTATATACACACAAGAATCTAACTCAAACAACTCAAGGAAACAACACTATAATCTCAAGAAACTCCTCAATCTCAACCAAAATTCAAGAACGAAAGCAATTCAAGAACACACATCAAGAACATTCAAACTTCCAATCTTTTTAGGACGACTTCACGCTAAAATAAACATGTTTGGCACGTGGGTGAATGAACCCAAGGTTATGAAAGTCTTACATACCTCGTACGATCAAATCCTTGATAACATCCGCAATCAATTTCTCACGAAGACGACGAATCTTGACTTTCCTCTTCTCTTCTCTCTTGAGTTTTGCTCTCTAAAACCTTAGCGTGAATTTTCAATTGTGAAAACTAAACCAATTCAGTTTTGACCATAATTAATTCACTAAAAACGAATTTAAATCAATTGGGTATGGAAAAGACCATAATACCCTTCTAAAATCCAATTTTGACTTTCCTTATCTAGACATCCCGACTTCCAATGGGCATATCTCCCTCATACAAACTTGAAATTGAGCAAACTTAGTGGCGTTGGAAATATAATTCAAAGGTCTTTCCTACGGTATCTTGTAGCACACCTAACTCATCATGATCTAGGAGTTATGGTCGTTTGAAGTTGACCCAAAACTCATACTTAGCTTAACTTTGTCAAACTTTCCAAATTTGATTATTTCCAAAAACGATTTATTTCTAATTCTAGATCTTTCAAATAGAGAGGTGTTACACCGTTGCCTCGTATATATGATCTCTTTGACTAGTTGTAGGGTGCATGAGTATTCTCAAAAATTGATTTAAGGTCTTGGTACCATTAGTTAAAGATTAGGACTAAGGATGTACCCAATATGACGTTCAGGACTCGGTATGGGCACTATGAGTTCTTAGGATGTCTTTTGGGTTGACCAATGCACCTGCAACATTCATGAGTTTGATGAATGGTGTGTTCAAACCATTAATGTATTCCATTGTAATTGTATTTATTGATGAAATTTTAGTCTATCGAAAAGTAAGGAAGAGCATACAGACCATCTTCGTATTGTTCTGGTGTCCTTAGGGAAAAAATATTATGCAAATTTTTCTAAGTGTGAATTCTGGTTGTTCGGTTGTCTTTTTGGGTCATGTGTTTTCAAAAGAAAAGGCAATGGTAGATCCCAAAATATTGAAGCACGTAAGAACTAGGTCCGGCCTAGTTCTATGACTAAGGTTAGAAGTTTTGTGACGCTCGCCAGCTACTATCGGCGGTTTGTGAAGAATTTTTCCTCTGTTGCCACGCACTTGACAAGGCTGACTAAAAAAGAGTTGTCTTTTGAGTGGACTGACAAATGTGAAGAGAGCTTCCAAAAGCTCAAGACTCTTTTGACCATAACACCTATTCTGACATTACCAGTGGAAGGTAAGGATTTCATTGTTTATTGTGATGCTTCACATTCGGGCTTGGGTGTTGTGTTGATGCAGAATAAGAATGCTATAGCTTATGCCTCACGACAGTTGAAGATTCATGAGAGAAACTACCAGATGCATGATTTGGGGTTGGCATTTGTAGATTTTGCTCTCAAGATTTGGCAACATGATCTCTATGGAGTCAAGTGGAAGTGTTCACTAATCATCGCAGTCTACAACATGTGTTCACTCAAAAAGACTTGAACCTGAGACAATAAAGATAGATGAAGTTACTTAAAGATTATGATGTCACCATTCAATACCATCCGAGTAAGGCTAATGTGGTGGCAGAAGCAGTAAGTTGGAAGACAGTGAGTATGGGAAATTTAGATTGCTTGGGTGTGTCCCGGCGACCATTGGCTAGAGAGATCCAGACCTTGGAGTCTGGGTTCATGCAGTTAGGCATCTCAGAGAAAGGTGGGGTATTAGCTAGCATTGAGGTTAGGCCCACTTTCATTGAGGACATCAAAGCCAAGCAGTTTGACGATGAGAGTTTGAATGAGCTCAGAAACAAGACAAAGGCAGAAAATGTTGCTCTTGATACAGGTGGTGTGCTCAGTTTTAGGGGGAGGATTTGCATTCCCTGAGTGGATGACTTGATTCAAAAAGTGTTGATAGGATCTCATGGTTTGCGGTACTTTATTCATCCCGGTGTGACCAAGATGTATCGAGACTTGAAGCAACTTTATTGGTGGCTTGGCATGAAAAAAGATATAGGTGAGTTTGTGGCAAGGTGCCAAAACTGTCAGCAGGTAAAGTATGAGCCTCAAAGGCCTGCCGATTTGCTACAGAGAATGCCAATCCCTGAATGGCAGTGGGAAATGATAGATATGGACTTTGTGGTTGGACTTCCCAAGACCATGGGAAAGTTTGACTCCATTTGGGTTGTGGTTGACAGACTAACTAAGTCATCCCACTTCATTCCAATCAGAGTAGACTATAATGCCCAGCAGTTGGCAAGGATTTATGTTATGGAGATAGTAAGGCTGCACGGGGTGCCCCTTTTTATCATCTCAAACTGTGGCACACAGTTAACATCAAAGTTTTGGGGGAAGTTGCATGAAGAGTTGGGCACTTAACTCACTTTCAGCACAACTTTTCATCCAAAAATTGATGGACAGTCGAAGAGGACAATTCAAGTGTTGGAAGACATGTTACGGGCATGAGTAATTGACTTTGGAGAGCATTAGGATAAATTAATACCTTTGTGTGAGTTCTCTTACAACAATAACTATCACTCCAGCATTAACATGGCACTGTTTAAAGCACTTTATGAGATGGGATGTAGATCACCCATAAGATGGTTTGAGGTTGGAGATGTGAAACATTTGGGTTGGGGTGGAGTTGGTAAATGATGCTCAAGATAAGGTGATGAGTATCCAAGCTAAGCTTTTAGCCACTCAGAGTCGACAGAATGAGTATGCAGATCGTAAGGTAAGGGACATGACATTTCAGGCTGATGAACAAGTTTTTCTGAAAATGTTACCCATAAATGGGGTGATGAGATTCGGCAAGAAGGACAGTCTCAGTCTTCGCTACATTGGCCCATTTGAGATCCTTGATTGTGTAGTGCCACTAGCTTATAGGATGTCTTTACCGCCTAGACTATCTGGAGTCCATCCAGTGTTCCATGTGTTCATATTAAAGAAGTATCACGGGGATGAAGATTATATCATCAAGTGGGACTCAGTTTTGTTAAACAAAGATCTTAAGTATGAAGAGGAACTGGTTGCAATCATTGATCATGATGTCTGAAAGTTGAGAACCAAAGAGATTAAGTCAATGAAAGTTCAATAGAAGCATCGTCCAATTGAGGAAGCTACTTGGGAAACCGAGAAGGACATGCGAGATAATTATCCCCAACTATTTGACGATTCAGGTACTACTCTATTCTTGCCTTAGCCTAGTTTTCCTAGTTTGTCACTCGAGGATGAGTGATAAGTAAATTGTTATCTATTGTAATGGTTTATTCTCGTTGTTATGGATATGCCAATGGGGAAGGAATTTGGTCCAATAAACTCCTGAGTAGTAACTTGGAAATTTCCCACCTAGGCCAAACTTGGATGAAATCTGAGTCAGGTGAGGTCTAGGTTAATTCGATAATGGATGGGTGATTTGATTATAAATTTAATATTTGAGTGGATATCCAAGACGATAAGGATTTTGTACGGCTTTACGAAATCAAATTCGGACAGGTAGAACTCCTGTTATTGATTTAAGCATAAAATGGTGGTTTTAGAACGTCAAGGTTCGAGGTTTTGTTCTGAAATTGAAACTTGAAATAGATATTCCGAGTCTCTATCTCCGTACAACCCACCGCGGTGGGATTTTTTTGCCATGGCGAGGTAGCTATGGAGGGCCAGTCGCAAGTAAAAATGGAAAAAGTCCCAAAAATGTTATTTTTATGCAAACTTCGTTCTTGGAGAGAAAATGGGTGACCTGTGTCTATTTCTTCTATTTTTTTCACTAATTCTCGTGCTAAAGGTAAGTCAATTACTCCCCTAATTTGTAAATTGATTCTTAGAACTTAGAATCCTTGATATTTATCCTTGGGGGAGGGTTTTGGCTTGAATTTAATGGTGGAAAAAGCCCTAGTTGGGTGTTAGGATCATGAGATTGGCCAAGGGTTAGTATTTGGATATAATCCAGGTAAACTAGGCCTCTATTATTGTTCCTTTGCATAATTTACTTGTTTTAGACCAAGAACAAGCTGAGAGACTTCGGAAAGGGAAAGCTCAAGTTCAAGTTCCTTAAAAGTGTTCAGGCTTGGTTTCGAGGTAGGTGATGATTTGATTTTCCATCTATGTTATATATGTCTGCTAACTAATCCATTGTATTCATGCGTATTTGTGAATAGGGAAAGATGAAATGAATCTAATGAAATGACTAATTGTGATTATGTAGCATGCAATGAACATGTTACCTGATTGTGCTATACAAGTGTGTAAATCATTCATTGTGGTTCTGACTGTGTTTGTGATTGTGGTTGATTGGATCGGGTGTCACGTTCTGACACATAATTAGATCGGGAGTCACATTCTGATACATAATTGGATCGGGTGTCACATTTCGATACATTATTGGATCGGGTGTCACATTCTGACACACTAACAGTTTGAGTGTGGTTCCATGAGAGGACCATCATTGACTGTTGCATTTGAGATTAATATTGTGAAACTCATATATTGGGCATGAACTTGTAAATTTTTATTCTTTCTATATATGTTTGGTTACTTTGTTGTAGTTACTTGTGTATGTCTCATTTATTGGAATAACCGTGTGATCCTACCAGTACACCATTGTTTGTGTAGTGATACTGCACTTGCTCTTTCTTTGTTGAGTACATGACATCTGTAAGCGGCTATTGAGAGACCTAAGCTAGGAAATCATTGACTTGTTGAGTTCAAGGGTGAGCCAGTTCCTTCAGGCTACCATGGATTCATCTAGGATCTTAGTCCATTTCCTTCGGACTTAGAACTTTCAGACTCTTGCTTTATGTTTAGCTGTTTTGGGGTTGCATCCTCTTATCTTAGACCGTTTGGTTAGAAGTTTTGGTGCAATGACTTTCATGTTCTAGGGGTTGAATTTCCGCTTGTTTATGTTGTTTTTGATAACTTATTGAGTTTATAGGAACTCAGCTTTTAAATTGATTATTTAAACCAGTTTCCACATTTTAAAATGTCGGTCTTTTGGTTAGTATTATTTAGTTAGGTTGTAGTAATGGTTCTCCCACCGGAGGGTTGTGCCAATCACGGCGGTTTAGATCGTGACACACTATTAGCAATATTACAAAGTAAGCTTGTCAATGGCCCAAATATACTTTAATTGTTATCCCAATCTATATATATATATATTATATTCTATATATAATAAGCCATAATGCAACTATCATTGTAACTATCTTGTTAGCTTTCAACCAAAAGCTAACAAGATAGGAATAGGAATACAAATAGGAATAGAAATAGTAGTAACTATCTTGTGAGCTTTCAACCAAAATGACTACTTCTTTTAAATAATAAATATGTCATTGTATGAGCTATTTATTACTCATTCCTTTTGAATTTGTTAATCTGATTTTGATCTGACACATAGTTTACGAAAGTAAATTAGATTTTGAGAAAAAAAACATTAAGTGATACTTGAAGTTGTCCCAGATTTTCAAAAAGACACCTTAACTTTGCGTGCGTCCTATTACCCCACAAAACATTCAAAATCACAATAAATACACATTTTTTACACAATATTTC
>NW_006239133.1:970182-970296 GCF_000226075.1 Solanum tuberosum | reverse complement strand
TTAACAATAGAATATTTTAAAGACAAAACAAATTGATTGAATCTCGAAATTTTATTAATACCACATAAATTGAGAAAGAAGAAATAACCTTTATTATTTCAAAATTGCGTAAAA
>NW_006239133.1:948646-967741 GCF_000226075.1 Solanum tuberosum | reverse complement strand
TATATATATATATATATATATTGGGCCCCGTGCTGGCACGGGGTCTTATATCTAGTATATAATAAATGAGAAACATAGACAAGGTGATGTGGTACCTCTCTATGACCTCCATTTTTATTTTTATTTTTTCTCATTTTGTGACATTTTTTTCTTATTTAAATTAATTATTGTATTATAAAATCAAATTACTTAATTTATTACAAATAAATATTTTATTAATGGAGTAACATTTATAATAATGACTCTCAACATTCTTTTTTTTCTTTGTTAGCCTCACTTCTAATCATAAAATGATAATATATTTTAAGTTTTTCTGTTTATTATTTAATTTATTTACAAGGTGTAATTACCCATGACCTACACCTCTATAATTTTTATTTTTAATAATATTCAAGACTCTCATAATTTTAATGTCCATAACCTTCAAAAATTAATTTGTAAGTTTATGATGTCTTATGGTATTCCTATATTTCGCCTATATAAACTCATATTTAGTTTCATGGAGATTCACATTCAAGATTATCATTTCTCTTCTTCATCAGATTGGTTTGTGAATAACTAAAATGTAACAAAAAAGAAGTACATGAAGGTGAGAAATATTTCATTCCCAAGTCTTCTACATTTTGCCTATCTAAATTCACATTTAATTTCATGATTGATGGTGTAATATACCATAAATACAATAAATTACAGTTGAAAATAAAATGATAAAAAATGAATAAATAATCTTTAGGCTGAGGCGGATATCGCGCTCTCTTTAAGGAGATTCTAGCCCACTGCAGCAAATGTTTTTCACTGGTCCAACAGTAGTCCTTCTTGACTTGTCCCATCCAGGATACAACAATTTAATCACAAAATATAACTCAACAACTCTGGACAAGAGTTGAGTCCAAAGCTCCACAAAAAGAACACCCCCTTTAACATATAATACTCTCTTTTGTATAGTGAATATAGTTGAAGACTTAGAATATTTTTCTATGTCTCAATTCTCTCTTTCACTACACTAACTCAATATACACAATATAACACTTCTCTATTTTTTCTTACACTCTTTCTCTTGTATCTCATCTTCTTCACAATCCAAAGGAAGACATCACTATTTATAGGTGAGAATTCTTCCTTACAATGAATAGGAAGACAATGAGTAGTAAATTGGATAAATGAATAGCCCAAAGGTAACATAAGTTACAAGGTACAATGAGGTAGAATAATGGGTGAAACTAGTGGTAGATCATGGCAATAGTGGTTACAAGAGTTACATCACAATAATGACCACATTTTTGTCAACTTATACCCACTAACATATGCACTTAATATTTTAATTTTAATATTAAAATGCGTAAACACCAACAAATCTGATGAAAATTTTGAATCAAATTTAAAATATTTGAATAAGCTATGGAGAAACCCAAAAAAACTCCATCAAAAGACAATGGTATATACAAAGATATTATTTTAAAAATACATAAATTTTAAGAATTTTTTGTAATTTGAAAAAGAATAGGAAAATGATGTAATTAGCTCTTATAACACAATGAAATTTATATAAATTATACCTTTTTTTTCTTATTGGACTTGAAAGGTTTCCATATGTCATAAATATACTTCACTATCTTCTTTTTATGTTTGGGTTTGTAAAAGGGTGGAGAAAGTCTATCATTTCCTTGGTACCATTTGTTCGAAGGGTTAGATCACTAGATGCATATTTTCAGCATATGTAAATATGTAAGATTGAACTTTATACATGGGTGAAGAGTACTTGTAGATGCTTGAACTATGTGTTTGACACCAATAAAAGGACAATATAGTCATAATGACAAAAGAATTATACAATAACTACATTTAGATTAGAATATGACCAATCACATTGTCCCATTTTAACTAAAATGACCAAAATATCCTCAAAATACAAAAGCAGACATATTGACCCCTCTGCTAGTTTTCTTTTTTTTTAAAAATTATTCGATGTTCATTGTTCACATTAACTTAATTAAATCTAAATTTGCACATTGTATGACCAATTTACGATGAAGACGCTGTTAAAAAAATAACACCTTACTCATCTTGCTAGCTTTACTCATCTTATAGTGTAGTAGAGTAATGTATAAACAATATACAATAGTCTTTTATTTTTGGGTTAAGACTCAAAGTCATTCTTATTTTTTTTTATATGGAACACTAATAATTCCTTATGTTTGCAATATTTATCTACTTTTGATCCTTCCCTAGAATTTCACCTATTTTTTTAACGTTGATTTTATCCATAATTTAGTATATGAAATGCTCAATTGTATTCCTCTATGTTTAGTAAGAATAATAACTTATGGGAGAAAAGGTGAGAAAAAGACGGCTCCTAATTTAATACAAGCATCATTATCGTTAAATTAAGAATCTATCTTTGTTTTATGAACTATGTCAATTTATTATAAACAAATGACATTGTAAGAAAAGAAATTGTGTATTGTTATACGTGAAATCAATAATATAAACCTTTCAATATCAAAAAAATAATAATTTGAGGATAGAATTAAAGCACACCAACTGTATAAACATGAAAAACTATTAGTGCTATGTGAAAGAATGAGGATGGTTTTGAAAATAAATCTAAAGATAAGAGACTAGTTTAGGCTTCATTTGTTTACACATCATGGAGGTCTAAGTCTGAATGGTTCAGACATTAGACCATTAAGTACATTTGTTTTCAATACGAATTAAGTACTTAATAAGTATTAATATGTTTTAATCAGATCTAAAACAGAGTCTTAATATCTTTAAAAGGTATTCGTGTGTGGATAATATTCACTATCTATCCATAATCATTAGCCACTTCCACTAACCACCTCTAACATGTACACCCATCACCATCACCACCACCGTTGTCAGCCACCATTATTGTTTTCTACCACCAACCACCCATGTCATCACAACCACCACCGTTGTTAACTATTAATGGCAGTTGCTATCAAACTTACCTCCTTCATCATCATGATTATATCCATTGTCATCACCACCACTGTCTCTATAGTTGCCGCCACCTCCACCTCCACTACCACTATCAACCACTATAGTCGATTCCTACTATCAGTAAACTACCCCATCACAACTAACACTGTCATAAACTATCATCATACATTCCCCCGATCACACCATCACCACCACTGTCTTTATAGTTGCCGCCACCTCCACCTCCACTACCACTATCAACCACTATAGTCGATTCCTACTATCAGTAAACTACCCCATCACAACTAACACTGTCATAAACTATCATCATACATTCCCCCGATCACACCATCACCACCTCGATCACTACTATTAGCCACTACCATCACTATGGTCAATCTCTACTACCAATCACCTACATTTATCATAACTAGCACCACCACCCCGTCTGCTATCACAAACACATCACCAACCACCACACATTCTTCAGCCACCACCAACTACTAACATCAACCAACTTCATCATTACAACCACCAACACCGCTCCCAATTGCCACCATTATGATAGTCCCACAACACCAACCACCTTCATCATCACAACTATACCATCATTACTAGTCACTAACAATAATTATTACCATCACCACCACCACTACAAACTATCTCCATCATCACTAGTATGGGTGTTACACTTTTTAATCAAATAATAATTCTTAAAAAATATTTATTTAATTTTTATTTGAAGTATATATTTATTATATATATTTAAATAAATTATGTACATTCAGATGTTGAAAAAACAACCGTATTCACTTTGTATTATTAATTTATTTATTTTTAGATGCAAAGGGATGAAATAGGAAAGAAAAAAAAAATGCAGTGGCCAGTGAGGACCTCAAAAACTCACCATTCATCTAAAAGAAGAGGAGTTGGTAAATGTAACGTGGGACATTGGCGTCTTCCACTTGTCCTTTGCTCTGCCGTCTGCGTATCAAAAACTGGTATTTCATTCTCCCTTACCACAAAGCTTTCACTCAGAGTTCATACCATTCAGTGAAATGTAAGTCCCAATTATACGCAAACATGAAAATCTGATTTCAGAATTAAGTTTGATATCTTCTGTTTGGATGTAATTTTTGTTGTTTTCTTTGTTTGGTTTGTGGTTAGGGAAGGGGAATTGAAGCCGATGGATGCAGAGCAACTGCGAGAGTATGGTCACAAGATGGTAGATTTCATTGCTGATTACTACAAAAACATTGAGAATTTCCCCGTTCTCAGTCAAGTTCAGGTTTATATCAATTTCTCTGATAACTCCTCAATAGTTAATTTTGCTTTTAACCTAGACATATTGCGGAGAATTTGCAGACCTATTCAAAATGATATTGATTAAGCTCACTCTTTTTGCATGCATACTGATACTGTCATGACCCAATTCCCTAACCTGTGAGGACAAAAATGCTGAAAATAACATAAATAGTGCCATGTCTAAGTCATAATTCAATGCAGAAATACAAAATAATCCCAAACCTGGTGATTCAAGTTATGAACTGATATAGAGTAAATACAATTGTTTCTCAAAAGTAAGTACATCCTGGTGTGAACGAAAGAACAGTAGAGAAAGAACAGAAGAGACTCCAAGGTACTGCGAACTAAACAAGAAAATCACCACTGGTTGCTGGTGGTAGGTATCCGGTGGAATAAATCGAGGTGCGTGAAAGCTGGCCCGGACACCACGGTCGTCAAATAAAAAAATAATTAAAAAAATAAAATCTCGAGATCAACTTCCTTAGCACCCTCTTTAGCTGCAGGGTACTTGGATTGGTATCTGCATGCACAGTGCTGAAGTGTAGTATGAGTCAACATGAACCTAGAAAGTATCATCACGAGCCCCAACCAAATAGTGGTGAAGATTCGTATCGAAAATGCACTTTCATAAACCTGTGCAATATATGAAATGGATCATTAAAACTCAAAACGAGGGTCTAGTTGTTTCACATGCATGTCTACTAATCCTAGTTGGTCACCAGATGAAAGATCATTGTTCATCATAAAGCTTTGTTTAGTTGTTAGTAATTAGACCTCATTTATTGATTGTTTCCACGCCTTGTCTTTGCACAGCCTGGTTATCTTCATAAGCTTTTGCCTGAAACCGCACCTGCTCATTCTGAGACATTGCAAGACGTTCTTGAAGGTGAAATATTTAGTTTTCACTCTATTTTCTGTTTTTCCATTTCTGTTTGTTTTTAATATATTTATCAATGCCTCCTTGTGCTGTCAAAATGGATATATTGGTTAGATATTCAATTTTTGGATATTTTGTATAATTGGTTTCTTCGACTTCTTGCATCATCTTAACAATGAATGAATAAGACATTGATGAGCAGGATGCTAATGTGTGTAATTTGGATCTTGGTGCATTTGATCCAGATGTTCAAACAAAAATATTACCAGGGGTGACCCACTGGCAGAGCCCAGATTACTTTGCATATTTTCCTTCAAATAGTAGTGTGGCTGGATTTTTGGGGGAAATGCTCAGTGCCGGGATTAACATGGTGGGCTTTAGTTGGATAACTTCTCCAGCAGCGACAGAACTCGAAATGATCGTTCTGGATTGGCTTGCTAAAGCACTTAAGTTGCCTGATGAATTCCTTTCAACAGGTAACATAACTGTTTGACATTAGCTTCTTGTTCTTCTAAAAAGCTACATGCCTTTTATTTTCCAATCCAGCAGTCAAAAATGGTTGAATCATAGATTTGTGCGCGAAAAATTTGTCAGTTCGAATCCTTATTGCGACAAAGTAAAAATTTGAAATTAGAGATCTTGTTCTCTTGGAGCTCACTTAGTCTTGAGTTTTGGTTAAAAGTTGTGTACTAGAATATTGAGACAAGTTAAGCTAAAAGTTAGGAGAGAGAGAATAGAACCATATGTTTATAAGCTGATTGAAAGATGGATGATCACTTAAATATGTCCACTGTATATCCTTTCCTAGAGATATCTTTGCTAAGGTCAACCAGGGGAGCTGATTGGCCACAATTTGGTATCCTTTTGTTTAAATTGACTTTCAGGTCAAGGAGGTGGAGTGATACAGGGAACAGCAAGTGAAGCTGTTCTAGTTGTGATTTTAGCTGCTAGGGACAAGGTTCTGAGAAGAGTCGGAAAAGATGCAATTAGCAAACTTGTGGTCTATTGTTCTGATCAAACTCATTCTTCTTTACAGAAAGCTTGCCAGGTATATGCCGGAATTGATTGAAGTTGTGTGTGATTGTTGATTTACTTGGCAAAAAGGTGACAAAACAAAAGTAGAGGATGATCATGTTCCGTACACCAATATTTAGCTACATCGAACATATGAAAAAGGGTTTTTTCTGCAAAAGAAGTTTCTTTTTCTAACCAATGGAATTCGTCTCTGAGATATAGTTCTCTTTCTTTCTTGTGGCAGATAGGAGGAATTTATCCTGAGAACTTTCGGGTGCTGAAAGCAGACCCATCCAGGGATTATGCTCTTTCTCCTGATACACTTTCAGAAGCTGTATCACATGACATGGCCACTGGTTTAATACCTTTCTTCTTTTGTTCTACTGTAAGGGAAATAGAAAAAGAAGACACCATGTTCATCTCGCCAAACCATATCTTTCAATGTATTAGCAAGAGAACTATTTTTTGGTTTTACTTTTTAGGTTTCTCTCATTTCGGGTAAGATATTGCGAGGTCCATAGGTCTCTCTCATTGACAAGATAAGTTACTGCTAATTCCTGTTCTAGAGAGAGAAAGTAGATCATTAATTTAATGATGTCATATTGTGATTACTGTACCTTGTTAAGATACAAGTGTCTTGAACTTAAAATCCGAGTTTGAGACTTTTTAAGGTTGTCCTAACCTTTTAGTATCTTTTTATTTTTTTTTGCATTTAATGCATTCTTTGAATTCATTTTTTCCTGTGAGATACTTATATTGGCTTGTCTAGTTGGCATATAAATGATTTGTTGTATTAATAACATCTAATAAGGACCTTCACCATTGTATACAAAAAGTAAAACTTATCTAGGTGCTTTTCCATGCACAAGTGTTCTTTTAATTTGTTAATGTATCAGTAAGTTGGTGAAATGTAAGCACTCTGAGTCGCTTAAAATGTGAGACATCACGAGTGTAAAATGGGCTCCAGTATATTAGTTTAAAGCTTTAGATGCAAATTGTTGGTAATCAGAGATTGTTGTAAGTTGGTATATAATGACATGTGTAGTAGAATATTAATGGATGCCACCTTCCGAGTTTTTCTCATATCTCTTTTGCTTACTTTTGACATGTAATTTCCTTGCTGTGCATTCTAAAATGCTTAAGCAATTTTTTGCTATTCATGCACAGATTGGTACAACATCTTCAACTGCTGTGGATCCTTTGCTCGAACTGGGAAAGATTGCCAAGGTAAAGTCTGGTGAGGTGTTTGGACATCATGCAGGGATAATCTGTTGGGGGGATGATTTTTTAAAACTTATAGACTAAGAAAGGAAGTATGACCATTGCTAAAAATTAAAACTAGGACTGGGCACTTGGTTAGTTCAGTCAGCTTGGTTTTATTCATTCACAGTTTTCAGTTTTTAGATGGCAAACTCAGATCAATTTTTTTCATTTGGTTCGTTTTGTTAGTTTTTCAGTGTTGCAATTTTGTCACTTTTGCTTTAATTTTTTTCCTTTGCTACTCTCTTATTATACTTTTGTGGACCAAAAGAATTTATATATAATTGAATTCTAATAGATTCCTTATTGTATACATTTAGTTGTTAATTGCACCATTCTTCATATTTCACGTATACATTTCAACTTACATACTCCCAAATGTATTATAACTTTGTTTATCATTACTGTTGTTCTCTGCTTTGAATCGAACAAAAAATTAAGTTCCAAGGCTGGTAAGCTTCTCTCTCTCCTTAATTTCTTTTCCTGGTTTAGACTGCATATAACTCACCACTAGCTCAAATATTAACGTAAAATTTTACAGGTCTGAATATTTTGATGCTCCAGAGTGAAGCTAAATTACTGCTTTTAAGTTGTAACCATGAAACAACAATGCCAAGTATCCAACAAATTAAATATCGCTACTTTCCCTTTGTTGTGATTGATAGACTTCTTTCATGAACCTGTATTGTTGCTCACCACTGGCTCAAGTATTCACAATCTTCACTTCAAGATCCCACACTTGGGTAAAACCATAAATCATAGATAGCTGGATTTTAGCCTCACTGATGTCAAGCACAAACCATAAAAGTGATGCCCAAAGCAACATAAAGTATAATCTGTAATTTTTGTGGACTAAGATTATGGAAGAATCATCTTATAGACTTATACTTCTCTATATCCCACTCCTGTAAGCCATTTAATGAACCTTCCGGTTCTGGAACTCAGTACCTTAAGCATCAATCCTCTTTAATCAGATGTCTTGTTATCATTAGCAGTATACCTGGTTATGTTCTTTGATTTCCTTGTTTAATGAGTCCATATATCCACTGTCAAGTCCATATAGAACAAGGCTAAGTCACATGCCTATTTGCAGAGTAATAGCATATGGTTTCATGTGGATGCGGCCTATGCTGGAAGTGCATGTATCTGTCCGGAATACCGGGGCTATATGAATGGTGTAGAGGAAGCTGATTCTTTCAACATGAATGCACATAAGTGGTTCCTGACAAATTTTGACTGTTCCGCTCTCTGGGTCAAGGTACAGGATTATTTTCTGGTGTTATTCTATAAAATAAATAAAATTGCGTGCAATCAACCACTAAATGAAGACCACAGTACATTTCCAAATATCTCTTGACTGAATACAGTGCATGCTATCTTAAGTGATGCTGGAAACAGTTTCTCTAGATGGCCAGATTTTCTTAGAGTTGCTGCTCTGATAACTCATCTTCTTAGTTCATTTACTGGACGCTTACTTTACCAGACACGGGAGTTAACATGAATTTATATTGTTTGGAAAACTGGTCTTTATGGCATTTGCATCTGAACAGGACCGGAGTGCACTCATCCAGTCACTGTCAACAAATCCCGAGTATCTCAAAAACAAAGTAAGTATCCTTGGTTCAATGCTTGTACTTTGACATTTTCAGTTTTCGTTAGTAGTAATAAATACTCCCTACGCCCATTTTATGTGGCACCCTTAGACCTGGCACGGTATTTAAGACAAAAAGGAAGACTTTTGGATCTTGCAGTCTAAAACAATTCTTAAATATTTGTGGGGTTGAAAATCATTTCATTAAGGTTAAAAGGGGTATTTTAAAGTTCAATTGTTTCTAATTATAGTAAAGTGACATTCTTTTTGGGACGGACTAAAAAGGAAAGGGTGCCACATAAAATGGGACAGAGGGAGTAATTATCTTATCGTGGAACATAATATTATCCCACAGTCTAATACAGATAAACTAGGGCTCATTTCTTGTTTATTCAAAGTATGAAAATGGAAATTGATTTTTTCTTGATAACCGAGAAATGCCTGAGGGTCAGTGATGCACGGTTCGGAACTCGGTGGATAATGGGTCTGTCCTTCACCCTTATCCACTTAAATACCAGGCTTTTGGCTGCGGCAAGGTTCGAACCTGTGACATGTGCATAATCACACATCATACGATGCGCTCTTACCACTAGATAAAATCCCGGGGATGACATGACTATTAGATTTATGAAATGTAATCACACATAGGTTACTTTTAGTTTCCCCTACTGATAATGATCCATTCTTGTGTAGTTTGGTGGGAGTTGAGTAGCAGCTCCCTTTTACCCTTCCTTGCGAAGATGCTTCAAACTCTATCTCCGTTTTCTTTAGATCAGTCTTTTCTATGTATATCATTGTCTTGACTGAAAGGTATTATCTGCATGCTCTGTAACTTAATTTTGTTTTGTAAACTAGTTATCTTGTGCTTTTGAGGCATCCACTCTATCTGTTCTAAGCATCTGATAGCCAAACTTCTGATGGAAATGGCTTCTATTGCATGAAGTAAATTATTATTGAAATGCAATATGTAACATCTTCCTTTTGGAGATATTTCAAAAGTTCAAATGTTTAACTTTATAACCAGTTGAATTTTCTATTTGGAACTAACATGGTCGATAGTTTGATCATCCATTTAATTGTGAAAAATTTCGGCTCACCCTATAGTAATACCCTTGATACTCCAGGCCTCTCAAGAAAACTTGGTTGTGGATTACAAAGATTGGCAAGTTCCTCTTGGACGCAGGTTCAGGTATGCCATTAATGTCATATAAAGTTAGTTAGGTGCATGTTGGATTGTGGGCCGTTCCACCTAAAAGTTTGAATTTGTAGAGAGGAGACACAATTATATATTTACTTTAGGTTGGAAACAGTGCTACATACTGTTCAAGTGATAAATATCTTAAAGCAAAATGACAATAAATATAGAACACTGGATAGTGAATAAGAGCATCTATGATCTAGTGAGCTCTTAAATGTTACTGCTCCAGGTTTGAATGAATTACTCCTACTCAGCTACTATGACGACACATGAAAGCTAGCCTGTCATGCAGGTTTATGAAATATCTTGGTCTTTAAAAATAACATGTTACAGCTTAATGATTCACAAGCTTAATTTCTTCAAGATTTAAAACATTTTTGTAAACTCAACATCATTTCAATATTTTTTTGGTAGCATACTCAAAGAACTCTGTTTTAGAAAGTTCTGATGAACTTATTGCAACATTCAGGTGCAGTTTCCTTGTATCTAACTTGGTTTATTAACTAGATCACTGAAGCTGTGGATGGTATTGAGACTCTATGGGCTGGAAAAGCTTCAAGCTTACATAAGAAATCATATAGAACTAGCAAAGCTATTTGAGGAACTTGTTGCTCAAGACAAGAGGTTTGAGGTAAAATCTTCATATCAAAGTAACCTATGTGGAATGCTTGACCAAGTCAAGTAGGATCTTTACAGACACTGGCCGAAATCTACCTTTTAGAAAGGCTCAAATCCCCTTGTTTCTATGAAAAGCTCCCAATATCTCTTCTAACTAGCAAATCTGTCCTCTGAGAAGTTTATTTACTGCAGATTGTCACCCCTCGGAAGTTCTCATTGGTTTGTTTTCGCCTACTTCCACCCCCGAGTAATGAAGATTATGCCAACAAACTGAACCATGACCTGCTAGATTCTGTCAACTCAACTGGGAAACTATTTATTTCTCACACGGTATGTTTGAATTAAGCGAATTTCCCTAGAAACTTGTCTTTTACTCAGAACTGGGGATTAAATCAATTGCTTCGGTAATTTAGTCATATACAGCTTACTTTCAACGAATTATGCAGCTTCTTTCAGATAGATACATACTGCGCTTTGCAGTAGGGGCTCCACTGACAGAAGAGAGGCACATTGTTGGAGCTTGGAAAATTTTACAAGATGAGGCTGCTACATTGTTAAGTAAATGTTAATATTAATCCATTATTTCACGTCATTATTAATTGACCACATTAAAGAAATGCAATTTCTTTTGTCTTGTTCTCATTGATACTTTTATTACAGTACTTTGATTGACTTTTCTGTTCTACTTAATGAAGCTTAGAATACTGCTGGGATTTTTTGCTTTTCTGAGACAATTGGAAGCTTGTCTACCTCTACATTTTATCATTGATCTCATGATGTCACTCAACTGAATTCGGAAGATCTTGAACTCTGATAGTTGGCTGAAAGAATCATCATTGCCTTTAATAATTTCAGCGTGACCCATTTATATCCGTCAAAATTTAGACCTCTAGTACTACCTGATTGTTTCTTTCACCCCATTTATCTTATTATCTTGCTGCTGTTACTGCCTGTTATTACTGTTTCCGTTTCATCTATCGGAAACAGCCTCCCTATCCTCACAAGGTAGGGGTAAGGTCCGCATATACTCTACCCTCCCCAGACTCCACATGCAGGGATTATATTGGGTATGTTGTTGGTGTTGTTGGTCTAATTGATATCATACTAGAAAGGGGAAGAATACCTCGTCTATTAAGTTGGATAGAGTTATACTGCCAAGACTCGAGGATGCAATAAGATTTCACTTATGCAATTGTATGAGATTAGGACCATCAGCAAGAGTAGAAGATCAAGACACATTGAGAAGAGATAAGTGCACACTGTATTACCATTTTAAAGTATAGTTATTGAGAGTAATTTTAACTTCCTACGATGAGCACTTTTAGGCTTTATCCAAAATTCTATTTGATTTCCTTTCTTTTGCATTTTTTGGTGGTTACACCAATGCTGTACCAAAATTTATACTACTTTATCCTAAATTCAATATGCTGTGTTGCTGTGGCACGTTTATCAAGGATATGATTTATAAATGTCGTCTAAAGTGTGAATTAGGACTTGAGCATGTGTAGAGACCACTAGCTAATGATAATCTTTCAGTAGCAGCAATGGAAACGAGATATGCTTGCTATTTATAAGAGTGGAAGTGAGCGTTACATATTGTTTGTGATAAATAGCTACTAAAAGGGAGAAGTGGTCAGTTGTTTTTTGTGAGTGTTGACATCGGTACTTTTTCTAAACAGAACATTTTAAATTATCAGGCTAGCACAAAGGGCTATTATCTCAATGGTCGAGCTCACCCTTTCCCACTATTCTTTACTCATCATTTGGCAAATCTCTTTCAGTATCAAATGGCCCCTGCCTCCCGCTAACACTGTGTCTTAGTAGCATAAGACTACTCCCTAGGTTGTCACTCTATCCCCCTATAAAATATTCTTTTTCCTGCCTCATCATAAGCAACAAAACTCTAATTGACATAGGAGATCCTTCCACCTGGTCCACTCCAGTTAGCCTTCATTCTCTAGAAGACTAGAACCAAGAACCAATGGAATTTTTCGCAAATTTCCCATCTATCATTTTTATGGACAGCTGAATTTCCATGCACTTCCACTCAAAATTGGTCATGTATCCACTGAAGTTCAAGGGGAAGAAGATTAAGGGATAATACACCCTATTTAATAAATTTTGATCAATTGTACTCTGAAACCTCAGTTGCTTGTATTTGTGGTCAGTAGCAAGAGTGGCAAATGTAGTGCAGTTATAAATATAAAAAAACAAATGAGGTATATTGCCTAAAACTTGGTACTGCATGACAGGGTTAGTGATGTGAAATTATAGAATCAAAGAACACAGAAGCCCAGCAAAAAGTAGTTTGTAAATATTTTCTACCACTTCCTTGTTGCTAGACATCAATACAAAAAACCCAATAGAGAATAGCCCTTGGCAATGCCCTGAAGGTCGAATCTGTGAACTCTTATTTGTTTCAAGGCATGAGCTTAGAGTGTGAGCCCAGGGAATTTTGGAATGATTCTTGAGATCAAGTGGTTCAGGCAATGATGACACAGATAAGGTAGAGATAAATGGCATATGTTTCCTAGATACATATGCATCGTGTAGTCATTTCCCCTCTACCTTAGTGGCCCATATATTCATTGGAACGAACTTAGATTAGAACATGTTCTCCTGTCACATAACGGAAAGAGAGAGAAAACAAGACCATTCAATTTTAATAAGGATAGAGATATGCATAATAGAAAAGCCTATATCAGATAAGATATATTCCTTTGATATGGGTTGAAGTGGTGTTGGGCGAGTGGTGAACTGTAATAGCTGCTCCAAATGCTCATTTTTCGTTAGTTAGTGCTCTATTAGTCCAGTAATGTCGATTTGCAAGTATGTAAATTTCAAGATTAACATGGGTATATTACATTATCTGAGCACAGGAATAAAGGTTACATGGTTTTCGCCAAAGAACATATGATTGAAATTGATCCTTTGGGCCACATATACTGGAAGTATTCATTACCTTTGGTCAATTTCAATCATATGTTCGCCACATATACTGGAAGTATTCATTACCTTTGGTCATACAATAGCTTGAGTATTTATGGATATTACTCTCTGAGTGGATAAGAGAATTGGTGATTTTTGGTTGTCATTTACTCAAAAGGGGCAAACATGTAAGGTGCAATACTTCAAGTTTGCAGAAGGACCTTTAGCAGGCATAGAATCCTCTTATGTTATTATACTGATAAACATGACCTTACATCCTTCAGAAGTCTTTATATTTATTCTTCTGATAAGAACGTATAGAAATCCAAAAGACGAAACAAAAAACTCAAGCACAATAATTTCAAGTCATTGAGGCAACTATCAAAGAGAGTGAAAATAAGAGGTTCATCGTGCCTTTAATTATGTTCCTTGTTTATGCTCGAGTTATTCAAAGCATAAACCTGAAGTACCAATCATAAAGAAAAAATAGGGGATAAAAGATTCAGGAAGAGAGTTGAAAGTTGTTTCTTGAACTTGCATTTAAATATGTGTCCTCTTGTTGTGAATGAGTCAACATGCTTCATAATTTTGTTCCTCTTTTTATATTTTAATCTGTTAACAATAGCAAGCTAACAGCGCAATGTGGGCGATTAAGACGTAGTTATTATTGTTGTTAGTGACAACAAAGCAAGTATAATACCTTGCAGAATGGTACTAGAAAATGCTGTTGATTTGTCAGCATCCAAGTGTGGATGTTTGAGGAATAACTTAGGTATATTATATCTGAGCACAGGAATATCTTTGTGATCATTCAAGCTTTTGGTAAGTGAGAATAAAGGTTTCAATTAGGTTGTTTGACAAGAAACACTTTATTGGAATCTGATCCTTAAGTGTGTGTGTGTGTGTGTGTGTATGCCAGAAATGGTGACTTTGTTAGTGATGTTTTACTGTCTTTATTCAAAAAGGGTGAAAAAATAAGGTTGCAGCTGTGCAACAACAGAATCTTTAGTAGGGATCGGATGCCACTTTAGGGCAAAAAGGATGATGTTGGGTGCATTTGTGATTATATATTTCTACTTACTTACCAAAAACAGTTTATCCAATGTGTTATCATAAGTGAAATCTTAGGATCTGTGTAACCTTATGTTTTTTGCTTCGTTATGAAAAAATATTTATTTTCCTTTAACAAATATTTTCTCCCGTACCAACATACCCTACATCATCAATTTTGGCTTGCTCCACTGCTAACATTAATGAGAATGACTAGAATATTGAAACAAAACTTGCATTGATATCTTTTTTGTCATGTTGTAGATTGTACGATGTACACTCTACCTAAAAAATCATGGTGGGGCACTTTTTTTGGATTTAAAAACTATTGCAATGTGTTTCACTTAGAAATAAATTTAAATCTGTGATGTTTAAATTTCTGTAGGACTAAAATTTAGATAGTTTTGTTTAAAATTCAATAAAATAGCTATCATATATAGCATAATTTCATGTAAAAATAATTGAATTCAATTTTTATTATGATTGAGGTTAAAAGAAAAGTTATTAAACTTCAGTTATATGTAGCTAACAAAGTGCAAGCAAAAATTATTAAAAACTCAGTTTATATGTTTGAACTTCAATCACATAAAACATCAAAAATTGTATATTTAAAACTATTTCAAAGTGAAAACTCTATATAGTTTATACATTGTAAATATGATTTAAATGATAATTCCATAATCAAATATTTGTAACTTTAGGGGTTGTTTGATAGAATGTATTGAAAAAAATAATAATGCATGTATTAGCTTTATGTATTACTAACACTAGTACCATAATTGATACACTTTTCTACCTATATATAACTAATGTATGCACTCTATGTGGTAATTAAGGTATACATAACTAACTAATATATGAAAATTCATCGTATTCGTAATGCATAGGATTATAATGTATGCATTAGTATATGATTAAATACACAATTTCCCCTCAAAAAGTTTTGCACGTCTTTTCCATGATATATATGGAGAGTATTTTTGTAAATAATTTTTTTTAATTTTAGCATGTTATTTTTAATATAATAAATCAAACTATGCATAAGAATAAGTTCAACATAATTATTATAAACATTACTAATACAACATTTTAAACACTAATTTTATAGGGGAACTAAGAAAATACCCCAAGCAAAATAATTACAAACATACTCTCATTTATATTCATACGCCACTAAATAAGTACACTATATACCCCCAACTAATTTTGTTTAACTTATACTAAATCAGTATCATAAATTGTATTGGTATCATTAAGACTGATAATTTCACTTATATATATACTGATTTATAGTATTAATTAAACGAAATTATCAACCTTAATGATATCAATACAATGTATGATATTGATTTAGTATCAATTAAGCGAAAATTATCAGTCTTAATGAATGGAGGTATGGGCTGTAAATTATTTCTTTTAGAGAATGAGTATTTCTTGAATTAATTTGGATTGGAGTATGAACATGTAACTATTTTGAGTTTTATGGCCCATTTATTTAGTTTCTTCATTTTAGAATGTGATTTTTAAGTCTGACCTGGATAAATGAGGGTTAAGCGAGGTTGTGCTTATGTTTAGATTGGCTTATTACTTTTGATTTATAAGTCAAAAGTTATAAGTTAGCATTTTTAAATTATGATTTTTAATTTATTTTTATTATTAGTATTTTTAATTTTATATCAACATTTTACAAGTGCTGAAAAATTATTTTAACTTTAAAGCACTTAAAATAAATCAATTCGAAATTTTGTCAGTTCATGGGTTAAATAAAAAATAAATAGAAATTATATAAATAAAGTATTAAAAACAATAAGAGTAGTTCAAACTCTAAATTTATTTATAAATGGATAGAGTAATGTCAATCCTTTTTTTGTGATTATTGTGAAATTGGGACAAAGCTAAGTTAATATTTTTAATTAATTAATTGTATTGTTACTCATTAACTGTTTAATTTTCTTTAAAATAGCTATATTTGTTTTGAATGATATCAAGTATTAATATGTTAACAATGTCAATAGTTATTCAATTTTTAAAAAAAATTAGGTCCAAAAAAATTATTTTCTTATAGGGTTGTATCCAACATATTTTCATAAAATGATAGAGATTTCAAATTGAATTAAAAACAATCAAATTTGTTTCAAGACCATCAAATCAGTAAAAAGAATCATATACAACTTAAATTATTCTGAAACAACCAAATCAAAACGAAAATTCTCTACGTAATGCCCATTATTAACAAAAAAAATTGATAACTAATAATTAATAAATATCATGAGAATTATTTTATTTATGGATCCGAGACTTGGTTATTTAGTAGCAACAACATATAATATAATATTTTTTCGGACAACTAGCTTTTCATAAACCACCAAAATTGTTCTTTAAATTTCATAGCATGCTACATCCCAACACTGCTAAAACAGAATAACACAAAGTTAGTGTAAAAAATGAAACTATGAACTAGCATACGTATTTTAGGAGGAGCTTTCACACAGCTAGCAATTAGCATATATAATCTATCTAGCTATAGCTTTCCAAGATCAACTTTGTTTCTCAAATATCCTCTGATTTCTTTCATTCCATATCCCATTTGTGAGTTCTGCATACATCATCTATTCATCTTATAAATATTTATGCATAGATTAGCTCCTATTTCCACAAATACATCATATGTACCAAATTTCATTTATATATTATGGTTCGAGTGAGAATAACTTGCCAATTGATAAATCAATTTGTCAATCTCAGCCTTGACAAATAAGTCATCCACAATTTTTAGTCAGTCTTAGTGATACCAATACAGTATATGATACAAATTTAGTATTAGGAAAGAGAAAATTATCAGTCTTAACGTTTTCTTTTTAGAGAATGGGTGTTTTCTGAATTACTTTGAATTGGGTTATAAACATATAATTATTTTGAGTTTTATGGCTCATTTATGTAGTTTTTCCAATTCTATACCTCTACTAAATGAACTATTATTGATTTTGTCTTATCCAGATCAATTTTTTTCTTTCTTTTTTTCATTCGATGCTCAATACCCACATTAGAGTCTGATAAAATTTGGATTCGCAATGAAAATGTCACGCCTCACTTCCCACCAAGACGGACAGGCACCCGATGCCCTAAAGGCTCGAGAGAATCAACATGTAACATGTGCTTACTATGCATATAATAACTATGACAATCTTAAAGTTGTGACAAGTTCACATAGGATGCAGCAGTACGAACCAACATAAGTAGACCCAAAACTTATATACAAGACTTGGCTATTTAGGCCACAACTTGTTATGAGACAAGACGCAACTGAACTATATACATTAGTTTACAAAGCCTTTAAAAGATAGAAAACCTTAGTTTCGGCCCCGCCTTACCCGTAACTATCATACAACAACAAAATAGGTGCCAAAGACTCGGTAAGCCCCGAATCAACCTGGAGCTTCACCAATAGCAGCTGAGTACATGTGCTCCTACTAACGAGGCCTACTGGCTGGAGTACCTGTGCTTGCAGCATGAAATGCAGCGTCCCCGTAAGGGACGTCAGCACGAAAAAATGTACTAAATATGTAAGGCAATAACATAGGTAAAACAAGGCTCAACTGACATCAAGTATCCGTATGTAAGTGCATAGATCATAATACGACCACCTTTGTTACTTTTGTGGGATCATGTATGTTACATTCATTTCTTTACTTTTATGTGTGTTATGATCTTTATAAGGCATGTGATACGAATGACCAGCTGATCAGTGGTAGCAGAGGATGACCCATGCTATGCATTTTAACCTCTGGGATGCTATCCTCATAATTACACAAATTGGGATCGGCCCATGCTAGGCTTTCACCCCTGAGATGTCACCCTTCTATACCAATTGGTATCGGCCCATGCTAGGTTTTTTCCCCTGAGTTGCCACCCCTCTATACCAATTGGGATCGATCCACGCTAGGCATTTTCCCCTGGGTTGCCACCCATAGTTATACAGATTGCTTCACTTTGATTTTTTGATCTTTGAGATTGTTGTTTTGGTGGTCATAATCATTCTTGATATTTGGAACTACAGACCAGTTGTAGAAGACATGAAAATTATACTTCAAGGCAGTAATAATAACATAAGGAGCAATGTAACATCAATGCTTTACTTGTGAGCTTAAATGGCACAATTGACTTCAATTGACTAAGAGGATGATTTACCAAGCTTGCAGTTGCGAATACCATTTCTATATTAGCACATAGGAGGATAATTATACAAATGTAGAGTAATGAAAATTTAATGAAGCAATTCTACACACTAAGGAGAGGGGGGGGGGGGATTTT
>NW_006239133.1:930601-948514 GCF_000226075.1 Solanum tuberosum | reverse complement strand
CAAGTATCAGATTTCATGCCAAAGAATCTGGAATCGAATAGCCTTACATACCTTGTTGTATAACTTAGAAATTGCAAGAAATTAACCTCCTTCCTTTCAAATGATTTAATCTACAATGAAGTAAGTAAAACTAGTATTAGTAGCTAATCAACACATTTGGCTACTTAACTTCACAAAAATGGTAGCCCGGCAGTGGGCTCATAATTTATCATATCAAGGGCGTTGTTCAATTACTTCTTCTCGAATTACATCCACATACCAACGTGGAGTGAGTAGTAAGCCTACACAACATTCAGTTTGGTGGTGTATCACCACCCCTCCTATATTTCCATATAAAATATTCACACATTTCCCCAACATGCAGTTCCCACATATACACATAAAACAGCCTGAATGTTCTTTATCATAGTAACCAAATACTGAACTCACCACCCCTTGAGTTTTTAATAACAACACACATGTAATTTTTTATCCAAACTCATGCATAAGGAGGACAAAAAAAGGAGCAGTCACCTTACCTCAATTTATGCAACTTTCCCTTTTAACTTGGAATCTTCAAGAACCTCAACTTCCCTTCACACTTAAACCAAAGAAGAAGAGAAAAGTATCTTAATAACCAAGGAAATGAGCAGTAGCTTTTGAAAACATTTTGCCTTTGTACTTATACTAGAGCATGAATAACACGTTTTCCTAATCATCCATAGGAGAATTAAGCTAAATCCATAAGTGTTTTCACGTACCTTGTCTTGCAGAGATGAGGGTTTCTTCAAGAACCCTAGAACAACTTTAAGGCTGTTGTTTTAATCTTTAAGAGAAAAGAGAGAGAGAGAGAGAGAGAGAGAGATGGAGTTAATTCTCAATTTTGTGTGTTAAAAATGAGTGAAAAGATCAGCTCATATTGGATTTATATGGAGCCTTCCTAACCATTAAAAATATCCTCTAGAACCTCCTCTTTTTTTGCTCCATTTTCAGCCACTAATTGGTCAAGTAGGTGATGCACTTGCTTATGTACATCAACCAACTCAAAAGGTCAAACTAGGTGATGCACCTACTAGCCTTTACTTGGGCTTAACTACATTGGGCCTTGGCAGATTTGGCTGCTGGGTTTTTCTTTCATTCCTATTTTCTTTTACTTAGTTTGGGCCTCATATGAGCCCATTAATATAAGCCTAAATCTGATACATTAACCTTGGCCTTTTTAACTAGATCCATATAGCTCAAGTAGGTGATGCACCTACTTGTTCCTTTGGACTGGTCTATAAGTCAAAGTAGGTGATGCACCTACTTGTCACATACTAGCTTAGTTAAGTCAAGCAAGCAGCTCACTTATTTTATTCCATTTTCTAAATATTAATCTATTTTGCTTTAACTTAGCAATTAACTTTCAACTTTAAGCTCAATTAGCATCTTACTGTCTCGAGTTTAAATACTTCAATTGGAGTTAACTTGTAGTACACATGCTGAAACGTGCAAGGCATCACATCACCATACGAGATAGCTTAAACCAACACTAATCATATAAGAAACATGGTGCCTCACCTATACTATAAGGCTATGTCAAGTATCACAAGAATAAAACAAACATATTCATAATACGGACTGTTACATCCTTCCCCCCTTTAGACATTTGTCCTCGAATATTAGCATGGTTATCCATCCCAAACAAGTTCAAGCCTAAGTTAGTACTACTATTAATCACATAATACATATAGACTTATACTTACTTTTCAACGCCTCAACTAAGCATTTTCATCCTTCTCATCGGTCTGAAAGAGATGAGGATACTTCAATTTCATTGTTTCTTCTGCTTCCTATGTAACTTTTTCTATTTGTTGGTTCATCTATGTAACTTTTTCTATTTGTTGGTTCATTCCATCCAGAATAGCAATGGGTACTTCTTCATAAGTGAGATCTCTCATAACTTGTACATATTCGGTAGGAGTAATACGAGATGGGTCACCTATACACTTCAGAAGCATCGAGACGTGAAACACCGAATGAACTGATGAAAGCTCTTGTGGTAGCTCTAACTCATAGGCTACTTGGCCAACTCTTCGAATAATCTTATATGGCCCTATATAGCGGGGACTCAACTTTCCTTTTTTACCAAACCTCATTACCCCTTCCATTGGAGACACCTTCAAGAACACCTAATCTCCTATAGAAAACTCTAGTCCTCTCCTTCTGACATCCGCATATGATTTATGTCGACTTTGAGCTGTTTCTAGTCGCTGATGTATCACTTTGACTTTTTCCATAGCTTGATGAACAAGATTTGGCCCAAATAAGGCAGTTTCACCTGTTTCGAACCAGCCAATTGAGGATCTACATCTCCTCTCATATAAAGCTTCATAAGGTGCCATTTGGATACTAGAATGGTAGCTATTGTTATAAGTGAATTCAATAAGTGGTAGATGATCATTCCAGCTACCCTTGAAGTCTAATATACAAGCTCGTAGCATATCTTCAAGTGTTTGAATTGTATGTTCTACCTGACCATCCATTTGAGGGTGAAAGGATGTACTTAAATTCAGTTGTGTTCCCAAACTCTTCTGAAATGACTTCCAAAAATTTGCAGCGAATTGAGCTCCTCTATCAGATATTATAGAGATTGGCACTCCATGTAGTAGAACTATCTCTTTAATATAGAACCTTGCATACTCTTCAGCTATATAAGTAGACTTCACCGGCAAGAAGTGTGTTGATTTGGTGAGTCTGTCAACTATTACCCATATGGAATTAAACTTCTGAAATGAGCGAGGCAAGCCAGTGACAAAATCCATGTTGATCATGTCCCACTTCCAAATTGGAAGTTCAATACACTACATATAACCTCCGAGCTTTTGGTGCTCTACTTTTACTTGTTGACAATTTGGACATTAAGCCACAAATTTCGTAATGTTCCTCTTCATGTCACCCCACCAATACATTTCTTTCAAGTCATGATACATTTTAGTTGACCCTGGATGGACAGAATATCTTGAATGATGTGCTTCCATCATAATCCTCTTTCTTAATTCATCTACATTAGGTACAAATAATCTGTTTTGACACCGAAGTACTCCCTCTTGTGTAAGCTCAAATGTCTTTGTCATACCCTATTGTACATTCTTCTTAAGCTGTAATAGAATAGGATCATTGTACTACTTCTCTTTCACTTTCACTACTAAAGAGGATTCTACCGCATTTTGCACAATAACCCATTCGTCTGGAGATTCAAGAAGGTAAACCCCCAAGCTAGCTAGTTGGCATAGATCCTTAGTTATTCCTTGTCTTTCCACAGACTGCCCATAAGTGCTTTCCATTATTTTATGACTTAACGAATCAGCTACTACATTTGCTTTCCCGGAATGATATAAGATATCAATGTCATAATCTTTTAAAAGCTCCAGCCATCTTCGTTGTCTCAGATTTATGTCATTTTGCGTAAATATATATTGCAAATTCTTGTAATCAGTGTATATGTCAACATGAACTCCATACAAGTAGTGGCGCCATATCTTTAAAGCAAATACAATTGTTGCTAGCTCTAGATCATGAGTTGGATAATTTTTCTTATGTGGGCGCAGCTGCCTTGATCCATAAGCTATTACTTTACGATGTTGCATCAATACACATCCTAGGCCCACTCCCGAAGCATCACAATACACTGCATACCCTTCCGTTCCTTCTGGAAGCACCAATACAGGTGTAGAAGTTAATTTATTCTTCAGCTCTTGGAAGATTCTTTCACATGCATCACTCCATTGAAACTTGGTTGCTTTGTGTGTTAACTTTGTTAAGGGTGCAGCAATGGAAGAGAATCTTTCAACGAACCTTCTATAATAACATGCCAACCCAAGAAAACTACGAATCTCCGTAGGCGTTATAGGTCTTGGCCAGTTCTTCACGGCTTCTATCTTTTGAGCATCAACCTTTATTCCTTCGTCAGATACAATGTGACCTAAGAATGCCACAGATTTCAACCAAAACTCACATTTAGAGAACTTCACATACAACTTACGATCACAAAGAATTTGTAAAACCTGTCGCAAGTGTAATGCATGGTCCTCTTCCGATCTTGAATACACCAAAATGTCATCTATGAATACTATCACGAACACATCTAGAAATGGCTTGAACACCCTATTCATCAAATCCATGAAATCTGTTGGTTCATTTGTTAGCCCGAATGACATGACTAAAAACTCAAAATGACCATACCATATTCGGAAAGCTGTCTTGGGAATATCTTTGTCTATGACCCTCACTTGGTGATAATCCGACCTTAAGTCGATCTTTGAAAAACACTTAGCACTTTGTAACTGATCAAACAAACCATCAATTTTAGGGAGGGGATATTTGTTCTTAATTGTTACTTTATTAAATTGTTGGTAGTCAATGCACATTCTCAACGAGCCATCTTTCTTACGTACAAACAAAACTGGTGCCCCCATGGGAACATCTAGGCCTTATGAATCCTTTTTCTAATAAGTCTTTTAATTGATCCTTCAACTCCCGTAATTCTGTTGGGGTTGTTCTATATGGAGGGATGGAGATAGGTTGAGTATCTGGAATCACATCAATACCAAACTCTACTTCTCATTCTGGAGGCAAACCTGGAAGATCTTCAGGAAATACATCGGGAAATTCATTACCACTGGAATGGATTGAAGAGTTGGTGATTCCACATTTATATTTTTCACTCTCACTAGATGACATCTGTATCCTTTGGACATCATCTTATTTGCCTTAAGGTACGAAATAAACTTACCACTTAGTGCCCCAATATTACCTTTCCATTCAAGGACTACCTCTCTTGGAAAATGGAAATGCACCATCTTAGTTCGGCAATCTACCGTGGCATTACAAAAAGCTAACCAATCCATACCCATTATAACATCAAAATCTACCATTTCTAGATCAACAAGGTCAGCCAATGTATCACGTTCACAAATAGTTACAATGCAATTACGATAAACCCTTCTAGCTATAATAAACCCACCAATCATGTAGACACTTCAAATGGCTTCACTAATAATTTTGGTGTTCTTTTGAACTTTCCAGCAATCAATGGAGTAACATATGACAATGTAGACCCCAGATCAATTAGTGCATATACAATATGTGAAAACATGGACAATGTACCTATAACCATATCCGGCGAAGCTTCCAAATTTTGTCGATCCCCCAGACCATAGGTGCGATTCTGAACTCCACTAGAACTAGTTGCTCCCTTAGCACCTAGAGGATTTCTTCCACATTGTTTACAAGGATGTCGAGGAGGCCTTAATTGGCTCGTACTTCCCTGCTCTTGATGACCCGCTATTTGTGAACATTGGCTTTCACTTCTTTGCCCAAACTGATTTCCCCTAAACCCTTTAAACCATGGTGGTGCACTAGTTGTAGAGTAGAAAGATGATGGCCTAGGCGGCCGGTTAAAGAACCGAGGCCTAAAATCACCTTGAGATGGTGTAAACTGCCCCATGGATCTGGCCCTCTTAGAATCCCCTGTTTCCGACTATTGTGTCCTTCTTCTTTGCCTTTGATCCTCCAACTTTTGCGCAAAAGCTTGCATCATTTCTATATCCATATATTTATTCAACGTAGCAATGGTACAATCTCTAACCAGCTATGAATCTAATTTATCCACATATCGATGAACTCTATCCTCCATAGTAGCTATTACATTAGGAGCATACCTGGCCAATGAATTAAATTTGAGATTGTACTCCCTTATGCTCATACCTCCTTGGTAGAGATTTAAGAACTGATCCACATGGACCTCTCGGATCTCCAATGGCAGATAATGGTCAAGAAAAGCCTTTTTGAACTATTTTCACATAGTTGAAGGTGCATTTGTTTCCCTAGATTGCTTCCAAGCTTCATATACCACAATATAGCCACACCCTTAGATCTTCTGGAGATGGAGCGGTCGGGGAAGTCTGTGATAGAGACTCATCTTGAGCCGCACTTTGAAAAGCTTGACTAGGTTATGGTTGGCTGGTCCCTTCTTGGGCAGCCACATCTACTCGCTTACCAGTACTATTACTCCTTCTCATAATCGGCATTTTTTCTATAATAAAACAATTTTGAAGTTAGATATGATTCACCTACAACACTGGTTCTATCGCACGATCTAAGAAATGAAAGAAATGAGACAACTCCTACATTTCCAGTAGCCTCCTATTTATAAATGTGGTGCACAACAAATCATTAAGCAAGAATCTACACAGACACGATTTTGTAGACTCCCTAGAATGACCTGCTCTGATACCACTTTTGTCACGCCTCAGTTCCCACCAAAATGGACTGGTACCCGATCCCCTAAAGGCTCGAGAGAACCAACATGAAACATGTGTTTACTATGCCTCTAATAACTATGACAATCTTAAAGTTGTGACAAGTTCACATAGGATACAACGGTACGAACCAACATAAGTAGAGCAAAAACTTATATACAAGACTTGGCCGTTGAGGCCACAACTTGTTATGAGACAAGACGCAACTGAACTATATACATTAGTCTACAAAGCCTCTAAAAGATAGAAAAGCTTAGTTTAGTGCGGGACAAGGCCCCGCCTTACCCTTAACTATCATACAACAACAAAATAAGTGTCAAAGACTCGCTAATCCCCAAATCAACCAGGAGTTTCACTAATAGCAGCTAAGCACTTGTGCTCCTACTAACGAGGCCTATTGGCTGGAGTACATGTGCCTGCAGCATGTACTAAATATGTAAGGCAATAACATATGTAAAACAAGGCTCAACTGACATCAAGTATCTGTATGTAAGTGCATATATCATAATACGACCACCTTTGTTACTATTGTGGGATCACGTATGTTGCATTCATTTCTTTTCTTTTATGTGTGTTATGATCTTTATAAGGCATGTGATACGAATGACCAGCTGATCAGTGGTAGCAGAGGATGACACATGCTAGGCATTTTAACCCTTGGGATGATGTCCTCATAATTACACAAATTGGGATCGGCCCATGCTAGGCTTTCGCCCTTGAGCTGTCACCCTTCTATACCAATTGAGATCGACTCATGCTAGGCATTTGCCCTTGGGCTGCCACCCATAGCTATACATATTGCTTCACTTTGATTCTTTAATCTTTGAGATTGTTGTTTTGGTGGTCATAATCATTCTTGATATTTGGAACTACGGACCAGTTGTAGAAGACATGAAAATTATACTTCAAGGCAGTAACAATGACATAAGGAGCAATGTAACATCAATGCATTACTTGTGAGCTTAAATGGCACAATTGACTTCAATTGACTAAGATGATAATTTACCAAACTTGTTGTTTCGAATACCATTTCTATATTAGCACATAGGAGGATAATTAAACAAATGTAGAGTAATGAACATTTAATGAAGCAATTCACACACTAAGGAGATAGGGGAAATATTGTTAGCTATTTTGGAGATCGTACGTTGGCACTATGTTTCCTTTACTAGGAATAGAAGTTGGGAAATTCACGTCATTGATATTAATTGCAAGTATCAGATTTCATGCCAAAGAATGTTTAATCTAATAGCCTTACATACCTTACTGTATAACTCAGAAATTACAAGGAATTAACCTCCTTCCTTTCAGATTATTTAATCTACAGTGAAATAAGTTAAACTAGTATTAGTAGCTAATCAACACATTTAGCTACTTAACTTCACAAAAATGGTACCCCGGCAGTGGGCTCATAATTTATCATATCAAGGGAGTTGTTCAATTACTTCTTCTCGAATTACATCCACATACCAACGTGGAGTGAGTAGTAAGCCTACACAACATTTAGTTTGGTGGTGTATCACCACCCCTTCTATATTTCCATATAAAATATTCACACATTTCACCAACATGCAGTCCCCACATATTCACATAAAACAGCCAGAATGTTATTTATCATAGTAACCAAATACTGAACTCACCACCCCTTGAGTTCTTAATAACAACACACATGTAATTTTTTATCCAAACTCATGCATAAAGAGGACAAAAGATGAGCAGTCACCTTACCTCAATTTATGCAATTTTCCCTTTTAACTTGGAATCTTCAAGAACTTCAACTTCCCTTCACACTTAAACCAAAGAAGAAGAGAAAAGTATCTTAATAACCAAGGAAGTGAGCAGTAGCTTCTGAAAATATTCTGCATTTGTACTTATATTTCAGCATGAAAAACATGTTTTCCTAATCATCCATGAGAGAATTAAGCTAAATCAATAAGTGTTTTCACTTAACTTGTCTTGCACAGTTGAGGATTTCTTCAAGAACCCTAGAACAACTTTAAGGCTGATGTTTTAATCCTTAAGAGAAAAGAGAGAGAGAGAGAGCTGGAGTTAATTCTCAATTTTGTGTGTGAAAAATAAGTGAAAAGATCAGCTCAAATTGTATTTCCATGGAGCCTTCGTGTACCACCCTGAAAGGATAGCCATTGAATTTCAGCGGTTTCGAGAGCGGGGAAGATTCGTATTGCGGTTCAACGGGTCTCAAACGGCATGCCAAATATATTCCAACTTTGGGATATAACTTGAAGACCTTTGATGAGCATTTAATGGCCTTAACTTTCAGCCAAGACGGTCCCCAACAGAGGGGACAATCCTGACTTGTGATAGACAAATTCAACCTTCTCCCACCTACTCTTTGACTTTGTAAAGAGTCCCTTTTTAGTCTTTCTCTTGGGAATTTTCCCATTACGTTTTTACTCTTATTTTTACTAGCTTGTATAAGTTATTGTAAAGGGTTCACTTGTGTAGAGGAACACTTAGAGAAATACAAAGAAAATTAGGCACTTGCCTCCCAAACTTACTTTCTTATTTGCCTTCTTGTTGGCTGTTTGTGTGTGGACTGTTTTAGACTATATTGTTGCTGCACTTTTGTGCTTATTTGTGTTAGGATTGAGCTTACAAGGAGCTGTGCAATCCCTCCTTTGTTGTCCCACGAGACCTAAGAAAATAGGCCCGTGACAAGTGGTATCAAAGCATCGGTTCGAGCATGACGTCGAAGTCTCAACGCAACGAAGATGGTGGTTAAGAGAGGGAGCAGGAGGTTCGAAAAGATACTGCCAAGAAACGTGATAGAAGTAAGGTAAGGGAATCTTCTTCTAACCCACCTATTTGTGGTAGAAGCTTTAGGGAAGAAGGAGAAGTTTCCGACACTAGCCAACTCGATGAGAAGATTACCGGAGTTGAGGCTGGTCTGTCGGCCTTGAATAGGCGACTTGTGGTCTTTGAGAACAACTTTAGTTGTCTTGAAATAGTAGATCTTGAGGGCCTTGATGAGGTGAAGAGTAACCTTGTTGAGCTTGAGGAGGTGAACAAGAAAGGGCTAACCAACCTTGAACTCAAGCTCACCGAAGTTCTCTCCTCTCTTCATAGAGAGTTTCAGACTTTAAAAAGGCAGGTTGATGAGATTGTCGGTGCGGGAGTTGTTCGTCCCGTTACAGTTCGTGAGACACATATTGAAGCTCTTAAACCAAAGGAGTTTCGTGGTAAGAGGAATGTTCAAGACGTGAGAATTTCTTGTGGCAAATGGATGCTTATTTAGAGCATGTGAACATGACCAGTGATGCTGCCAAGATCCGGACAACGGCTATGTAATTGAGCGACACCGCTATGTTGTGGTGGCGGAGGAAAAAGGCGGACATGGAGAGAGGGGTTTGCTCGATCGATGATTGGGGGCAGTTCAATGAGGACCTAAAGCGACAATTCTATCCTCAAAATGTAGTATATGAGGCTCGTCGAAAGTTGAGTGAATTAAAGCAAACATCCTCTATTCGTGACTATGTGAAAAAGTTCACAAAACTCACTCTCCAAATTCTGAGCTTGACCAGTGAGGACTTGCTGTTTTACTTCTTAGATGGTGTCCAAAATTGGACCAAACAAGAACTTCAAAGGCGGCAAGTCAATGACGTTGATGATGCGATCGTAGTGGCTAAATCGCTTACTGGTTTTCGGGAAGATGCAGCGAAGGGGAGCGACAATCGGAGCAAAAATGTTCCTCCGAAGGTGGATAACAACCGAAACAAAAGCAAGCATGTTCCCAATCGAGGCAGCGATGCGAGAGGTAACAATCGTAATTTGCCTTCTAATTTTCGCAAAAATTATGAGAATCGTAAGAAAGACGTTCCACATCGTGAGGGATGTTATTTTTGTGGTGAGACTAGTCACGCTGCCCGTTATTGTTCGTCGTTGAGTAAGTTAAACGATATGGTTGCTGCTCAAAAGCAGCAAGAGTAGGCTGCAATGCAAATCGGAGGACCATCCGGGGAGCAAGGTGGACAAGTTGGTGCGGCGAACAAGGAAAAGAGCGTTGTTGTTGGTATGTTTAATCATATGGCGTTGTTTAATCACATGATGCTTGCTGCGTTGGCTGCCCAACTGACTAGCGTAAGGCCGCGCGAATCATTGTTCGTCAATGCCAAGTTGACTGGCAAAGACGTTCGAATTATGATGGACACCGGTGCAACACATAATTTTGTAATGAATGAAAGGGTCAAGGACCTTTGTTTGAATTATGTTACCAACGATACGATGTTGAAAACCATCAATTCCATCACCACTACTGTCCATGAATTCACTCCTAAAGTCCTCATTGATTTAGGATGATGGAAAGGGTTGACGGACTTCACTATCGCGCCCATTGACGTGTTTGATATTATTTTGGGGCAAGATTTTTGGTAAAAGGTTAACATGTTTATTTCGCCACGCCTCAACCAACTTCACATCAGCGATGTCGGAAGTTCTTGTGTGGTACCCCTTATTCGGGTACAACAAAATGGGATGCACTTGTCCGCCATGCAGATTGTTAAGGGCTTTAAGAGAGAGGAACCAACCTTTCTTGTTGCCCTCGTCTGAGGCGTCGGAGACTCAATTGAGGCAGTAGCTTTGCCTCTTTGCATTGAGCAGGTCCTTTTTGATAATAAGGACGTGATGCCGGAAGAACTTCCCTAACGATTGCCACCACGAAGGGAAGTTGATCACCAAATTGAGTTGGTTCCCGAGGTAAAGCCACCAGCCATGACGCCTTATCGTATGGCGCCCCCGAAATTGGAAGAACTTAGAAAGCAACTCAAGGAGCTACTTGATACGGGACATATTAGGCCTTCTAAGGCGTCATTTGGTGCGCCTGTTTTTTTCCAAAAGAAGAAGGAAGGGACGTTGCATTTGTGTATTAATTACCGAGACCTCAACAAGGTCACAGTAAAGAACAAATATCATATTCCTTTGATCGCTGATTTATTTGATTGTTTGGGGCAAGCCAAAGTGTTCACAAAGATGGACTTGAGGAAGGTGATGAGCCAAAAATAACTTGTGTCACTCGTTATGGGGCTTTTGAGTGGCTGGTCATGCCTTTCGGCTTAACAAACGCTCCAATGACGTTTTGTACGTTGATGAACAAGTTGTTCCATCCCTTTTTGGATCAATTTGTAGTTATTTATTTGGACGACATTGTCGTTTATAGCAACAACATGTTGAGCAGTTGTACAAAGTGTTCATAGTCTTGTGTAATAATGATTTGTGCATGAAGCGGGAAAGATGCAACTTCGCACAGCCCACTGTCCAGTTCCTTGGACACACCATTAGCCATGGTGAAATAAGGATGGACATCAATAAGGTGGAGGCGATTCGATATTGGGAGGCTCCAACAAAAGTACCCGAATTACGGTCCTTTCTTGGCCTCGCCAATTATTATCAGTGATTCATATTTAGCTATTCAGCTATTACCGCTCCACTCACCAACTTGCTGAAAAAGAGTCATGAGTGGGAGTAGACTGATTTGTGTCAAGATGCCTTTAAAAGCTTAAGGCAACCATTACCGATGAGCCGGTTTTGGCGCTGCCCAATTTCACTAAGGCTTTCGAAATTCATACCGACGCGTCTGATTTTGCTATTGGTGGCATCCTTATGCAAAAGGGCCACCCGATAGCGTTCGAGAGCAGAGAATTGAATGATGCGGAGCGACGCTATTCTGTCCATGAGAGTGAGATGACGGTTGTAGTCCATTGTCTAAGGACTTGGTGTCATTATGTATTGGGTGCTCACTTTGTTGTTAAGACGGACAACGTCGCGACAACTTATTTTCAGTCCCAAAAGAAGTTAACTGCCAAGCAATCCCGTTGGCAAGACTTCTTGGCTGAATTTGATTTCACGTTTGAGTACAAGCTGAGGAAGGTTAATGTTGTAGCTGACGTGCTTAGTCGCAAGGCTGTCTTGGCTGCGATTATTAGTTCAACTTACAGCAGTGTTATTGATGATATTAAGGAAGGTATGCAGCATGACCCGTGGCAAAACAACTTCTCGTTTTGACCCAACAAGGCAAGACGAAGAAGTTTTAGAGGAGAATGGTTTGTTGTACACTACGGGTAGACGCGTGTACGTGTCGAAGTGGGTTAATCTTCGGCGTATTTTGATCAAGGAAGGTCACAATACAACTTGGGCTTGTCACCCGGGGAAGAAAAGGACATTGGCGTTGCTAGAGTCCTCTTATTATTGGCCTCGAATGCGAGATGACATTGAGGTCTATGTACGTACTTGCCTCGTTTGTCAACAAGATAAAGTTGAAATGAAGGCGCCGGGTGGACTGCTTGAGCCACTGCCTATTGCTAAAAAACCATGGGACATCGTTACCATGGATTTCATCACATGTTTGTCAAATTCAGAGGGGTTCGAGACTATTTTGGTTGTGGTTGATCACTTCTCCAAATATGCGACATTCACAGCCACGACGGCCAGCTGCAAAGCCAAGAAGGCAGCCCGTATATTTTTGCGAGACGTCATAAAGCATTGGGGTATACCCAAACACATTATTAGTGATCGAGATCCTCAATTCACTGGGGCATTTTGGAGAGAGTTGTTCAGTTTGCTTGGTTCGGAGTTGCACTTCTCGACCAGCTTTCATCCTCAAATGGATAGGCAAACAAAGCGGATCAACACACTCTTGGAGTGCTATTTGCGGCACTATGTTAGTGCCAATCGAAAGGATTGGGCAAAGTTGTTGGACACTGCCCAACTCTAATATAATTTGCAGCAGAGTGAGGCGACGGGAAGGAGTCCATTTGAGTTGGCTACTGGGCAGCAGCCCAATACGCCACAATTTTTGCCCATCGATGCCGGTTTGAAGAGTCCGGGTGCTTATCACATGGCGAAAGCCTGGGAGAAACAAGTCAATCTTGCACGATCTTATCTTGATAAAGCATCTCGAAAAATGAAGAAGTTTGCTAATCGAAAGCGGCGACCAGTCGACTATCGAATTGGGGATCGAGTTATGGTAAAACTCAATCCTAGACAATTCAAGTCGCTGCGAGGTGTGAGTCAAAGCCTGATCCGTCACTACGAGGGTCCTTTCGAGATTATTGCTAATGTGGGCACAATCTTGTATCGGGTTGACATGCCCCATCACTTAAAGATACATCCGGTCTTCCACGCTAGCTAATTAAAACTGTATTTTGAAGACGTGAAAGACAAGGAGCGGGGGCAGTCCGGTAGAGCTCAAATATCCGTTACTCCACCAGCCGTGGACAAACAGATCAAGGCAATTATTGATCATCAATTAATTCGTGGCAAGGGCTGGAACAATTCGAGCTTACAATTCCTTGTCCATTGGAAAGGAACGGCACCGGAGGAGACAACTTGGGAGAAGTACGAGGACTTGTGGCAGTTCCGCGACAAAGTCCATACTTATTTGCAATTGTGTGGCGCCAGAGTTGTCGCCAAATCAGGTGGGGGAGTGTGTACCACCCCGAAAGGAGCTACATTAAATTTCAGCAGTTTTGGGAGCAGGGCATATTCGTATTGCGGTTCAACGGGTCTCAAACAGCGTGCCAATTATATTCCAGCTTTGGGAGATAACTTGAAGGCCCTTGATGAGCATTTAATGGCCTTGACTTTCAGCCAAGACGGGCCCCAACAGAGGGGACAAGGCTGACTTGTGATAGACACTTTCCACCTTCTCCCACCTACTCTTTGACTTTGTAAAGAGTCCCTTTTTAGTCTTTTCTCTTGGGAATTTTCCCATTACGTTTTTACTCTTATTTTTACAGCTTGTATAAGTTATTGTAAAGGGTTCACTTGTGTAGAGGAACACTTAGAGAAATACAAAGAAAATTGGCACTTGCCTCCCAAACTTACTTTCTTATTTGCCTTCTTGCTGGCTGTTTGTGTGTGGACTGTTTTAGACTATATTGTTGCTACACTTTTGTGCTTATTTGTGTTAGGATTGAGCTTACAAGGAGCTGTGCAAGCCCTCCTTTGTTGTCCCACGAGACCTAAGAAAATAGGCCCATGACACTTCATGACCATTAAAAATATCTTCTAGAACCTCCTCTTTTTTTGCTCCATTTTCAGCCACTAATTAGTGAAGTAGGTGATGCACCTGCTTATGTACATCAACCAGCTCAAAAGGTCAAACTAAGTGATGCACCTACTAGTCTTTACTTGGGCTTAACTACATTGGGCCTTGGCAGATTTGGCTACTAGGTTTTTTTTCATTTTTATTTTCTTTTACTTAGTTTGGGCCTTATGTGAGCCCATTAATATAAGTCTAAATCTGATCCATTAACCTTGGCCTTTTTAACTAGATCCATATAGCTCAAGTAGGTGATGCACCTACTTGTCACCTACTAGATTAGTTAAGTCAAGCAAGCAGCTCACTTATTTTATTCCATTTTCTAAATATTAATCCTTTTGCTTTAACTTAGCACTTAACTTTCAACTTTAAGCTCAATTACCACCTTACTGTCTCGAGTTTAAATACTTCTGTTGGAGTTAACTTGTAGTACACATGCTGAAACATGCAAGGCATCACATCACCTTACGAGACAGCTTAAACCAACACTAATCATATAAGAAACATGGTCCTTCACCTATACTATAAGGCTATGTCAAGTATCACAAAAATAGAACAAGCATATTCATAATACGGACGGTTACAAAAAGTCTCAATATTAGCGATAAAGCGCTTCTTAACATAGGCGACTGATTTTGTCTTATCAGATCAATTTTTTCCAGTCGATATTTAATATCCATATTAGAGTATGATTAAATTTGGATTCACAATGAAAGAATCAATATTGGGGATAAAGCGCTTCTTAACAAGGCGAATGATTTTGTCTTATCCAGATCTTTTTTTTTCATTCGGTGTTCAATACTCATGTTAGAGTCTGATAAATTTGAATTTGCACTGAAAGTTTCAATATTGACAACAAAGACGACTTCATACTCAAGAAGACTCAAACTCAAAATCTCTAACTAAAAAATTAAAACGGAAAAGGACCTAAAATACCCTCGAAGTATTGGAAATGGTACAAAATTACCCTCCATCCATCTATTGGCTCCAAAATATCCTTGTCGTCCACCTTTGGGTCCAAAATTGACCATTTATTTAACGGCTTTAAATTTAAACTATTTAAATATTTTTTAAATACGTGGCGCTCAACTATTGGCTATAATTTAATTAATAATATAATTTATAAACCCACCCATCACCAATTAAACCCACCCCAAACCCAACCCAATTAATAAACCCGCCCCAAATCCACCTATTAAACAAAACCTTGAACTCTTCCTTTCCAACGTTGTCTTCTTCTCGGTCAATTTCTCCTAGGTTTATAACTTATTAATATGTGCTTCATCATATCTTTTGTCTTCTATCATGGGCTTCATCATGCTTTCTTAGTACCAATACAGGTGCTTTGGAGAAAATTTAAGTCCCCTGAGCAACATATATCTAATATCTTGTGTGCTACTCTGTTTACATAATTTGGTATCAAACACGGTAATCTGCAAAAATGGTAAGCCCACAAACACAACAATCTCCAAACACATGACATTTTATAGAAGTTGGAAGACAACGTTGGAAAGGAAGAGTTCATGGTTCTGTTTATAGGTGGATTTGGGGCGGTTTTAATTAGTAATGGGTGGGCAATGAGTGGGTTTATAAATTATATTAATAAATTAAATTATAACCAATAGTTGAGCGTCACGTATTTAAAAATATATTTAAATAGTTTAAATTTAAAACCGTTAAATAAGTGGTCAATTTTGGACCCACGAGTAGATGGTAAGGATATTTTGGAGTTAATAGCTGGATGAAAGATAATTTTGTACAATTTCCAATACTTCAAGGATATTTTAGGTTATTTTTCAAAATTTAAAAATATTCATCACTCTACTACAACACCCGATAGTCAGATCGATCAATTATTCGTACTTATCACGTGGGTTATATATAGGTTTTGGCCCACAAGGGACCAGTTAAGCCCATTACTCTTAGAATCCAGACAGAATAGGTTTCGTTGGAATTCACCAAATGAAGTTAGTCATCAATCTTTGTGGGGTATGGGCAGTTGTCTTCATTTCTAACAAAAAAAAGTGTATCATGACTCATCTACGTGATTGAAATTATAAATTTGTTTTTAATGTAATTGTTTTAAACTCTAGTCATTAATTTATCAAATTTTAACTAATTACTCTATGTCTCTAATTACTTGTCCAATTTTACTTTTTATAGATGTCCTTAATTATTTGTTCATTTTGACAAAACAAGAAAGGACAAAAAAAATTTACCTATTATACCCTCAATTAATTACTTTGAAAAGGTAGTTCTTTTAAAAATCTTAAATTTTTAATTCATCCACTTCATAATTAATAGGGTAAAATGGTAAACTCACTATGTCAATAATTATTTTCTTAATAGGTGTGTTAATTCAAAAGTGGACAAGTAATTAGGGACAAATGAAGTATCAGTTTATTTAACACTTTATATATATATATATATATATATATGCTTGAACTTCAGTCATACATGAATGAAACACAAAACTTTAGTCGTGTGGCACAAGTTTCTTTTTAAAAAAAATAATAATATGTATTTCAACTTTCAAATATATTTCTAAAATTGAAACAACATAAATTTTATGTATTATAAAAAATAAATTTTAATCATCAAATTGTTAAAATAACTTCAGTCATATGCGTCTAAAAATATTTTGCTAAAAAAGTTAACATTTTTCTTCAAATTTCAACAATGAATCTACTTAAATTCAAACACAAGTTTCATGTATTTGACAAAATAAATTTTAATTATCAATTTGTCAAAACAATGACAAATTTAATAAATGCGTTAGAAAAGACGTTTTTTATTTTTTTAAAAATTAATTATTTTTATTTATTAATATAGGTGCATAAGTTGGAAAGAAAAAGAAAAATCATTTCTAATAGCTTTACGCGCTTAACGAGGGTGAAATACATTTTTTGTCATGTCAATATTTTATATTTAATAGGAACCACTTTTGAACACATAAGGTATTCAATAGGTACAACTAGAGGTGTTCATGGTTTGGATAAAAACCGATTCAAACCGATAAAACCAAACCAAACCGATTAAATGAACTGATTTAATTTGGGTTTGGTTTGGTTTGGTTTTAGATTGTTAAGAACCGATAGTATTTGGTTTGGTTATGATTTTGTTCGAAAAAAATCGAAGAAATAACCGAACCGAACCGACAAGTTATATACATAAATTTTATTATTATTATACATACATAATATATTATATTCATAAACAATTTTAAAGATTTTATATATGTTTCATCAAAATTTATTTATAATTTACTTATGAAAGAAAAAAATGTCCAAGGTGAGAACATTTTTCTTATTGGTTTCATGTATATGAGTGTCAATGGAAATTCTTAGGGGATTGAAAATGTCATTGTCTCTTCCTTCTATGCCAAAATAGTGAATTTTGAAGTTTTATTCAGTAAATTCAATGATCGAAAGTTCTATAATGCCAGTCATTCTAACTATTTTTTTGTTTGAATGAATTGTTGTCACTTTTTTCACGTTTTGAATGAATTGTTTATTTTATTTTTATGTATGGTTAATAACCGAAAACAACCAAACCGATAAATATATATTATATTTG